>NW_016107432.1:6973734-6995721 GCF_001604975.1 Cebus imitator
GATCTCTTGACCTCGTGATCCACCCGCCTCGGCCTCCCAAAGTGCTGGGATTACAGGCTTGAGCCACCGCGCCCGGCCCCTCTTTGTGGTATATTTTTAAGCAGAATTTTATTTTTAGAATAAAAGTTCATTATAAAATGATGCCTTAATTACCTTCCTGCAATATAGCAATTATTTGGTTGTATAGTTCCTGTTCTCTGTATTTTGTGTAATAAAATGGACCCGATGGGTACTGCACAGTGCTGGGTGCCACAGGGAATACACGCTCCTGTTTTCTCCTGAATTAAATTAAAATTTTAACTCCAGTATGGTCCTTTTATATGTGCTTTCACTCTAGCTGTTTGCCTACATCTTCACAGTTTTAGTTGTCCAGGGTGGTGAATAAAATGCAACACTTGGCATCTTTTAATGTTTAAAAAAACCAACAAGTATTTTACTTAAAATAGAATGTGAATATTTGTAATCCTAAAAAAAGAAAAAGAAAGAGTCATGGGATCCTTGGGAGACCCCCTGAGACAGTGACACCTCTGACCAGCTTCTGCCCCCTGTCCACTCCCCAGGCTCCATTCTCTCTACCCACGGCCTCTGCATCCTCTGCCCTTGGAGTTTCTCAGTGTGGCCTGCAGATCACCTGTGGCCCAAGTGCTCAGGGTCTTGTTTAAAATTCAGATTCCCAGGCCCCACCGAGGCTTGTAGAGGGCCAGGGCCAAGGAATCCAAATACTAATCAAGCACACTGTCATTGCCCTGCAGCTGAGGTTTGAAACCACTCTCCTGCTCTGGATTATTTGTGCTCTGGGGTGGCCTCCATTTACACCATCCTACCTCCCATTGAATCCTTACTCACTGCTCACCACCAGGTTCCCACCCATCCTGGGAGAGAAAGGTGATTGGCTCGGTTCTCAGGGAGGCCTGGTGATTGGCTGCCTCTAGGAGGGTGTGGCTACCCCTTGATCCAATCAGTGGAGTCAGCATGGGGGTGTGGTCATGCAGTGAAGAATCTGTATGGGGGGAGTTGGGAGCCAGGGAAAGGGACAGGGAGAAATCAGTTCTACTGTTAGTATCAGTTCATCTAACATTTGGCCCCTTGTGAGGGGTTTTGCAATCTTTGGGGTTCAGGTCTCCTGCCATTTTGTTGGCATTTTAATTTCTTGTTAACCAATCCAAAAGCACACACAACTTAATTTTTACATTCCCCAAAATTTCCAGCCTCCTCTAATTTAATGCTGAACAATAGAAATGTAAAGGAAGCTATATGCGTGCTTTTAAAACTTCTGATAGCCATGTTACGCAAGTAAAAAGAAACAGGTGAAATTAATTGTAATAATTCATATATCCAAAATAGTATCCAAAATAATATTAATCAATCTAAAAGTAAGTGAGACATTTTACATTTTGTTTTTCATATTAAATCTTTAAAATTCGGTGTGTGTTTTATGCTTACTGTACATCCCAGCTTGGACTAGTCACATTGCAGTTAGCCACGCATGGCTGGTGGTCCCTGTACTGGATGGCGCAGCAAGCACTAAATGATGGCCTTTGCTTTGTATCCTCGGGGACGTATATATTTTTGAATCCATTTTTCCCACTTTTGAATCGTTTAAGAACTTCCCAGTCCATGTGTCTAGGGGTATTTGACTTCTAAATGTTGGGTTTCTTCGTCGGGCACACTGGCTCACGCCTGTAATCCCAGCACTTTGGGAGGCCGAGGTAGGTGGATCACTTGAGGTCAGGAGTTTGAGACCAGGCTGACNAGGTGGGAGGATTGATTGAGCCCAGGAGTTTGAGGTTACAGGGAGCTGTGATCACATCACTGTACTCCAGCCTGGGTGACAGAGTGAGAACCTGTTACTAAAAATATAATAATAATAATAATAATAATAATAATTAGCCCCTTGTTGTGGCAGGCACCTGTTGTCCCAGCTACTCTGGAGACTGAGGCAGGAGAAGTGCTTGAACCCAGGAGGTGAGGTTTCAATGAGCTGAGATTGTGCCACTGCACTCCAGCCTGGGCAGCAGAGTGAAACTCTGCCTCAAAAACAAAAAGAGCTGGGTTTCTAGCAATAAATGCTCATAAAATCTGCTGGGGTTGTGGAGGCTTTGTCCATTCATCCTGACTTGTTGTGTCCTGTTTTTGCTGGGTGATTCTTGACTTCCCCCACTCACGTCACACTGTTAAGGCCGCATAGCACAACATCAACATTCATCTCTGACGAATGCGCATGTTAGTTGCTTGTGGCTGCCATAACATATTATCTCACATTTGATTGTTTAAACAACAGAAACTTATACTCTCCCAGTGCTACAGTCCAGAAGTCCAAAATTATGGTGTCCACAGGACCACGTTCCATCTGTAGCTTGTCAGGGACGACCCTTCCTTCCCTAGAGGCTGCCAGCTTCTCTCGGCTTTATGGCCACATTACTCTAAGTTCTGCTTTGGTTTTTACATCACCTCCTCCTCTTCCCCCTGTGTCTTCTCCTCTGTGTGTCTCTTATAAAGACACTTGTCACTGCATTTAGAGGCTACTCAGATAATTCAGAATGATTTCATCTCAAAATCCTTAATTACATCTTCAGAGACCCCCTTTTCCAAATAAAGGCCAGTCACAAGTTCCAGGGATTAGAGTGTGGACATATTTTATTTTATTTTATTTGAGACAGAGTTTCACACATTGTCCAGGCTGGAATGCAGTGGCATGATCTCAGCTTGAAACCTTTCTGGTTTCAAGCGATTTTCCTGCCTCAGCCTCCCAAGTAGCTGGGATTACAGGTGCCCGCCACCATGCCGGGCTAATTGTTTTTTGTATTTTTAGTAGAGACTGGGTTTCACTGTGTTGGCCAAACTTGTCTCCAACTCCTGACCTTGTGATCCACCTGCCTTGGCCTCCCAAAATGCTGGGATTACAGGCTTGAGCCACCATGCCTGGCCTATTTTATTTTATTTTATTTTTAAGATTTATTTATTTATTTATGAGTCAGAGTCTTGCCCTGTTGCCCTGGCTGGAGTGTAGTAGCATGATCTCAGCTCACTGCAGCCTCCGCCTCCCAGGTTCAAGCGATTCTCCTGCCTCAGCCTCCCGAGTAGCTGAGATTATAGGCATATGCCACCATGCCCAGCTAATTTTTTTGTTTTGTTTTTTTTTTTTCAGTGGAGATGGGGTTTGCCATGTTTCCCAGGCTGGTCTCGAACTCCTGGGCTCAAGCGATCCATCCACTTTGGCCTCCCAAAATGCTGGAATTACAGGCGTGAGCCATCACGCCTGGCCGAGAATGTGGACATATCTTTTGGGGGTCACCATTCAACCCACTGCAGTGAAGTGTTAGTGTTTTGACAGAAGCAGCAAAGAGCACAAGTCAGCGTTTTGTTTTTATAAGCTTTGAAATGCATAAAATGATAGTGGGTTATGAAAGGCCAACTTCTCCATGGAAGGTGCTGGTCCACACTGGCTGGGATTTAAATCCCTTGGCCATTTGGATGGGAGTCAATGTGCTGAAGAAGCACATCAGACACATTCAGGAAGGCAACCCCAAGAATGTCTCCAGTTGTTCAAAAATAAATATATTAGTGCTTGTAACATGCTCCGTTAGGGTTAGGCTCAGCACAAGCACTTAATAAATGGTAAGTTTCATTGTGGTAATTGTAATTATCATTACTGTGTATTTATGTCCCTATCCTATACCTCTGTGTTATTAATGAGACTGATAATAGGTAAGTGAAGAAAAAAAGAGACTCCCCGCCAGGATACAAAACACAGAATCCAGAGCCAAAGCCATAAGTCACCAAATGGGTTTTGATGACAAAACCTTTCCTTCTGGGCTCTCCCTGCTCCTCTGCGAAGCCGTTCCCCATGGCCACGCTTGTCCATGGCTGGCTTTATAGGCTCATCCCTCTTTTATACGATCATCAAGATGACACTAATTTGAGTTTTCAAATGAGGTTTCCATGATGTTGTCATGTCAGCATCTGGATTCAAGAGGGGCTGCTTCCCAGACCCTGACCATCCCCTGTGGCCCGGGAGCAGGCCCAGCCCCTGGCTGGATCTAATCACTCCCCAGGAACCTGGGGGACTTGCTAATGGGCCCAGGAAGCCATAAAGAGTAATGAAAGTACCGTGTGACTGCTCTGCACGGGGTTGCCCTTGGGGTCCCTTCCTCACAATTAAATTGGGAATCCTCCTTCTGCCTTTGAGCTGGAAGAGAGGGTTTTATCCTCACTGTGGCCCATTCATCCCTTCATCTCCCCATTCATTTGTTCAGCACTTATTATCCAGTTATTTGTTTATTAAGCCACAGTTGAATGCCTGCTAAGAGCCAGTTTAGAGCGCCGAGCTTCCTGTTCTCGGCAGGCAGGGGTGGAAGCAGCCGGGCTGCTATGGGACGAGTAAAGAACGGCCGTAGAGCCCTCCGGAGCCAGCTCTGTGTGCGGGAGTTCTGTGACCTGGGCAACCCGCTCATGTGGCTTCCTCATCTGTAAAACGGGAAGACTAATATCGTAACAGAGTGACTGTGAGAATGACAGCGGTTGATAGATATGAACTCTCACACTCTGCCTGGCCCAGGGTGGTAATGGCAGCCCTCAGCCTCATGTCCCACTTATTTTGTGCCAGATGCTCTTCGGAGTACCTTGTGTCTATTGATTCATTTAATTTGCCCAGTAACTCTACGAAGGAGGTCACGTTCATGGTTCTCATTTTGCTGATGAGGCAGTTGAGATTGGCAGACGTGTGCTGCCTTCCTCAAGATGGCACAGTGGAAGGGCACGGGGCCTGGCGGACCTGACCACAGTTGGTGCTCCCCTGCTTGCCTCTCAGCATCCATGGACTGCCCCTAGTCCCTTGCCTGGTCTGCCCATTGTGTCTCAGAATCTCCACTGCAATCTGTGGGCACCCTCAATCCACCTGGGTTTTCCATGCCTCCCTACCTTTGTGCTTGGTGCAGATCCCTGCTTCCTCATGGGCACCTGCCTCCTTAGAACCCTCCTTGGAGTCTGTTAAATATAAATTCCTGGGCTCCACACTAGGATCCCTCTGCAACTCAGAATTTCCAGGGCCCATACTTTCCTAACAAGCCCCTTAGGTGATTGCTTTCTCAGTAGGCAACTTAAGGTCATCCCTCCAAACCTTTGGTGACAAGCTTGCTACCTGGGTGCTTCACAACTGATGTTGTGAATGTTGAACCAAGTGTAGGCAGTGAACACGCTCTGTATCTGCAAAGTGCTGTGCAGACAAGCGAGGTCAGGAGCAGCTGTCATCCCTCCCCAGGGGCTTCCGTGGTGAGATAGGGTAGGAGTATCTGCACGTAGCTGCTTTCCTGACCATGGAAGAGCAAGTTTGACAGGGCGCCTCTGTGTGCCTGCCCCTTGCTGTGCACAAGGACCTTGCACCTCACGGAGATCAAGGCACCTTCAGCTGCGCTTTGGGGAACTTGTGTATGGGGTGGGGGATCTCTAAGGACCTTCTTGTTAGGCACGCTCTGAATGAAGAGACCACTGAAACAGGCTTTGTGTGAGCAACAAGGCTTTTTATTCACCTGGGAGCGAGTGGGCTGAATCCAAAAAGATATTCAGCAGAGGGCGGTCGGATAGGAGCTGATTTTATAGGTTTGGGGTGGGCAGTGGAAAGTTACAGAAGTTACAGTTCAGGGTGGTTTTTGCAAGCCAGGGTGGAGGTTTCACTGGGGGATGGGTGTCACAAGGTCCAAGGTTCAGTGTCACAAGGTTGGCTTATCAGTTGAGGCAGGAATGGCTGAGGCAGGAACAATGGCAGAATGTTACAAGGTTAGCTAATCAGGCTCTACAGGAGCTAGGCATTCTTCTTCTTTTGTGGCTTTCCTGTTACTTCAGATTTTCTGGCTCTGGGAGGCCGTCTGGAGGTGTGCATGCAGGTCACAGTGGTCACTATGCCTTGACTATGGTAAGGTCCATGGTGCAGTCAGTTCAAAGGAGTTTGCACTTACTTCTCTGTCCCAAAGAGCTCCCCAGAAGTCTGTTGCAGTGCCCAGCACTTTCCCACTAGCACCCCAGCCTCGTGGTTAAGGTAGGCAGTCCCCAGGAGTCCCCTTCCTGGAACACCAATTCTGGTGGGAACAAATGCTGAGCACCTCGGGGTGAGATGGGTGCAGTCAGGGACACCAAAGCCAGGTCAGGCCACAGACAAGTTCACACAGCTAGGTGGTGGCAGGTTGGAGAGAAAGGGCAGTCCCCTCACTCCCATCCCAGTGCTCTTTTTTCCTGTGACAGTGATGAGTGAAATGGCATAGTGTATCCCTGTCAAGTAGGAGGGGGTTTGTTTTATTTTTTGTTTTTTTTAGATGGAGTCTCGCTGTGTCACCCAGGTTGGAGTGCAATGGTGTGATCTTGGCTCACTGCAACCTCTTCCTTCCGGGATTCAAGTAATTCTCCTGCCTCAGCCTCCGGAGTAGCTGAGATTACAGTGCCTGCCACCATGCCCAGCTAATTTTTGTATTTTTAGTAGAGATGGTGTTTCACCATGTTGGCCAGGTTGGTCTTGAACTCCCGACCTCAGTGATCCCCCACCTTGGCCTCCAAGGTGGTATTTTTAATCCTCCACAATTAAATATTCATGCCAGTGGAAAGGTTCCAAGCTCTTGAAAGGTGGCGTCAGCCACGTGCTCTCAGAGGCCAGGGGAGGCTTTGGGAGACCTCCGTGGGGACCTCCTGCAGCCTGGCCCCTGGAGCACAGCCTCATCCTGCTGTAAACAGAGCTGGGAGTGAAGGGCGGTTTCAGTTTCTTGTTCTTTTTTTCTAATCAAATGAAAAACACGTAGGAGGCAAGAAGTGAAGAGGAAGAGGTCAGGGAATAATTCTTGCTGCTAAACCAGTTCTCTAGGGTCCCTGCTCCACTCCTAGCCTTTCTGTCTTTGAGGCTCCGACCTCTGAGATGATCAATCCTCCCATTTCAGCCAGACGAGAATTGCTCGGGGCTCTTCCTTTTCCTAATATTTTGCATGACAGCAACAGCCCAGCCAGTGGCAGTAATCTCCCACCCACGTGGGGAGGCACCCACCTGCCGTGTGCATAAGCGAAGTCCTCAGATTGCTTGGTGGTTCTAATTAGACCAGAGTGGCTCCTTCTGGCCTCAGTGGAAATTTCGGCCCCTCCTACCGCCTGGTCTTACCAGCTGGTCCTTGAAGGTGTGAGAGAGCCAGGAAATGCGCAGAACCTAGCACCCCTTCTGCTGTGTTGGTCTTTCTTGGCGGGTCTTCGTGGCTTTGCAGAGGGGTGGCAGTTGAGGCCCCTGCCTGCCGTTGAGGTCCCACCTCCCTCCTCTCTGCGACCACTCGCCATGGAACAGGTGCTCCAGCTGGGCACAGGAATGCGTCTCCCACCTGAATGCCTCCCACTAGCAGTGTCTTTGCTCTTTCTGCCCTTTCAGGTTATGCAGTGCCTCCTCCTCCAGGAAGCCACCCCTGATCCCCAGGCTGGACCCTCAGAATCCCCATGTTTCCCTCCCTCACAGCCCTGGCCACACCATGTGGTGCTTGTTTACATCCCTGACTGCCCCATGAGACTGGGAGCCCCTGGGGGGCGGAAGCTGCTCCATGTCCCACCTACTCTTGGCCTACGGTGATCCCACAGTACATGTCTGCAGAAATGGAAGGCATGAGGGTGGGAGGGAGGAAGGAAGGCAAGAAAGAAAGAAGGAAGGAGAAGGAAAAAGGAGAGGAGAGAAAAGAGGGAGCATGGGCAGGCAGCGCCGTGCCCATTTTGCAGGTGGGAACACTGAGGAGGCACAGCCACGAAGTGGCAGGCCAAGCGCACACTTGCTGGCTCATTCTAGTTGCCCTCCAGTCTAGCAGAGGAGCTGTTGTTCCATTTGGGAAAATGGGGCAGCGTGTATGAAGAGCCGCAGGCAAAGTGGAAAGTGCCGAGCGCTGGAAGTCAGATGGGTGTGGGTGCAAAGCCTACCTGCTTGCCTGTGGGTACCACTTACCTGCCCTGTGACCTCGGGCAGGGCACCATCGCCTTCGAACATTGGCTTTCCTCTCTGTACCCCGAAGATCACAGTCGCCCAGGTGGATCCGAGGAGATGAACAGCAACAGCGCATGCTGCATCCCAAACAGTGTCCCGCTTGTCCTCACTGCAGCCCCAGAAGGTAGTGGATCCTTGCCACATCATTAACCCTGATGCTCATATGGGGATGCCAAGGCACAGAGAGGTTGAGCAACTGGCTCAAAGTCACACAGTGCGTGAGTGACACAGCCAGGATTCGAGCCTGGGTTCTTGGCTCTGATATCAGTGCCATTGACTCCACTTTGTTGTGTGAGGTGTGAAGCCATCCAGTACAGTGTCTGGCATCGGCAGGCAGCTTACGTGGCAGATACCGCCTCCCCTCTGCCGCCAGATTCTGCCCTTTGTGCAGCAGGAAGATAAACAGCACTGTGCTCAGTGTCACTTGTGACTTTCCTCTGTGAGTTCATTGTCAGGGTGCTCCTGAGCTGAGCTGTGGCCACCACTCATTGGTGTGGTCCCTGGAGCCACTTGGATAAAATTACAATGGCAGGGGGCTCTCAGGCTCATGGGATCACACAGAGGCGGGTGGAGCTCAAAGGCTCTCTCGGACCAGGATGCTCCAGAGATGCGGTCTTGGCGCTGTGTTTGGTCCCCCGCTGCTCTTCCAGGCCTTGGTCTTGCCCTTGCCCTTGGTCTCTGGAAGGCTGAATAGCTGCATCTTCTTCATGTGCAAACGCTGTGGGATGAGTGACTCTAGAATGTCAGATGTTGCTATCATAGCCAGTGAGCATAACAACCTTCCTGTGCAAGCACGTCCAGTACTATTAAAAATAAATGGAGAAGTGAGGGAGGCGGTCCAAAGATGCTCCTGAAAATACTCAGAAGCAGCGTCATCAGGCATTGGCCAGAGTTTCTGTTTGTGGGTTGCTTTGGTGAAACTGCTTCCTTACCATTAACCACATCCAGGAGATGGAGGGGAAGGTCTTCACCTGGGTGGGTTTTTCTTAGAGGGGCAGGAAAGCTGAACAATGGGAGTACTAACATTTCCAGGAAGACTGATGATTAGAATGTTGAATACAAGTTGCGACTTGTTTTCATGTTCATATGTTACAGTCCGGAAGTTCTTTCTATGATGTCCTCATAGATTTTTTATTTGGCTTTGGGTTAAATGTCAGTTTCCATATCCTGCCATGTGCCACTTGACTGACGTGTGGGACACATTGTCTATATGAGTGGAGGCCCTTCTACCCCTTGAAATGTTCCGAACCCCCCAGCTCAGTTTCCCTTCTGCATCCCCTGACTCCATGAGCGGAAGCAAGGCATTACACCAGCCACGGCTTCAGTTCATTTCTGAGATGTTTGCAGTCAGGGGTCCCGCTGGCCAACCTTAACTGCTCCTTTGAGCTCTAGACATCTTATGATGAATGGCATAAGCCTTAGAACATGGGAGAGGCTTGGATGGTCCAGGAGCTCCAGGCACTGAGGAATGTTGCTTACATTAATAGACGCCTTAGTTACTTAGGTCAATGACACCTTAGTTGCTTAGACCAATAGATGCCTTAGTAGATCAAATGCCCAAATCTCCCAACATACTTTTAGGGCAATGATTGCCAAACTTTTTGGTCTTAGGGCCCCTTTTTACACTCTTAAAAATTATTATGGCTCCCAAAGAGGTTTTGTATATGTAAGCTATATCCTTCAACATTTGCCAAATTTGAAATTAAAGCTCAGACTGTTAAAAATATTTATATGTGAATTCATTTAAAAATAAAAACAATAAACCCATTACATGTTAACATAAATCATTTTTTTGGAAACTATGTTTTCGTTTAAAAAGTGAGAGGAGTGGCATGTGTATGAGTCTCCTTAATTTCTAGCTTAACAGATGATGGCTGGATTCTCACATCAGCTTCTGCATTCAGTCTGTTGCAATACATTGTTTGGTTGAAGTATTGTAGAACATAGGTCCTTAAACAGATATGTAGTTGGAAAAGGGAGAACCCCATGATCCCATGGAAGGGTCTTGGGGACCCCTAGATGTACTTAGACCACAATCTGAGAACTGCTGATTTAAGTGATGGGTGAAACTCAAGATGAAGACAAAAGAGAAAGCATGTCAACCCCAGGAGACTTCATGCATTGACGGGAAACTCAGGATCACCAAAGCCCTAACTGAGCCCAACGCGGAAACAGAACAGGAAATGTAGCCATGGCTGGCTTGACTTTGGGCTCCCTTCAACGACTCCCGTCTTTGGCTCAACTGTCCCCAGTGATTTCAATCAGCCACAGACTTCCCTCATCCAGCTGCACTGGACATTCTACATTTGACCCCTTGTCAGCTGCCCACTGATTTTCAGGCTGCTGAATTACCCATTAGCCCACCTGATGCCACGTCTAAATTGTCCTCAGTCCACCTTCCTCAGCATCCAAGAATGTCCTATAAAAGGCTTCTTCTATGGAGGTGGGCAGCCTCAGGCGTCTTCCAGGGTCAGCTCGGGCTGCCCACGTTGGCCACAGCCTCCTGCTGGCCCCTGGCAGCTGTGTGCACCTGGGAGAGTGAGGTGATTGTTAATTTGTTCAATGTGCAATTAATGAATTCTACCACGTGCCTGGCACGACACATTTCTCATGCCAAGACTAGGGTGGATCAGACCACCTTGGACAAATTTGGGTGAACTTGTGGGTTGATCGATGATCTTAGTTGATGAAAAATGCACCAAATGACTGTTTCCTTTAATGTGATTGTTTGGGTGGTTGACTCGATTATGTTTAGGGGATTAAATTAGCAGTGTGCTGGAGGTTTCAGATGAGAGCAGGTGGCTGCTGGCACCTCCTCCTCCCTCTGTTCTCTCTCTTTTACTGCAAACAAAGACTTTTCAAACCCTGTCTAAGTATAACAAATGGCATCCACTTAAAGTGTAGACTTCCATATTATTGGAATTGGCAAGCTATATATACTTGTGAAATCACCCCCATAATTAAGATTCAGAGCATTGCCTTCACCCCCAAAACATTTCCTGTTTTCTGTGTGGTCCATTCCTGTCTCTGTCCTGCACCCTGGGTAGCCAGTGATTTGCCTTTCGCTGTAGGATAGTCTGCACTTTCTGGAATTTCATGTGAATAGAGTCATAGATGCATGCATTTTTTGGTCTGGCTTCTTTCACTCGGTGTGGTTATTTTGAGCTTCACCCTGGTTGCTGCGTGTGTCAATGGTTTGTTCCTTTCTCTTTGAGGGGTATTCTGTTCTATGGATATGCCACGATTTATTTATTCCTTCCCCTGCTGATGGATATTTGAGTTGTTTCAAGTTCTGAGCTACTGTGCAGAAAGCTGCTATGAGCACAAATGTATACACCTGTGTGAGTTTGTGAGCCTTCATTACTCTTGATTACAAGGATGGTTGGGTTGCATGGTAGATGCGTGCTTATCTTCACTCTTTAAGAAACTGCCCAGCTGTTTCCCACAGGGCTCTATCATTGTGCGTTCCCCCAGCAGTGTGTGAGGGGCGGCTTGCTCTGCATCTTCGCCAACTTGATATTGTTAACCTTTTCAGTGTTCACCTGTCTGATGGGTCTACACTAGTATCTCGCTGCGATTTGCATTTGCATCTTGTGATGGCTGATGATGAGTGCCTTGCCATGTGCTTCCTGACCATTCTTGCATTTTGGTTTGGGAAGTGTCTGCCCAAATCTTTTGCCCATTTTAAATCAGGTTCTTCGTGTTTACTTACTGAGCTGTAAGAGGTTTTTAGACATCTGGGCTGCAAGGGGTTTACTAATACGTGTACTACGAATGCTTTCTCTCATTCCATGCCTTGCCATTTTCTTTTCATGGCAGTTTCTTTCACATAGCAAAAATTCAATCTTTGATAAGGTTCAGTTTGTCAGTTTTTTGTTGTTTTTCACGCTTTTTGTGTCTAAGAAATCAAAGTTGCAAGGATATTTGAGTGGTTTCCAGTTCTGAGCTACCGTGCAGAAAGCTGCTATGAGCACAAATGTACGCACCTGTGTGAGTTTGTGAGCCTTCGTTCCTCTTGATTACAAGGATGGTTGGGTCTCATGGTAGACATGTGCTTATCTTCACTCTTTAAGAAACTGCCTGGCGGTTTCCCACAGGGCTCCATATCTTTTGTAATCTTCTATAATTTCTCCTGGAAGGCTCATAGTTTTAGCTTTTATGTTTAGGTAGAGGATGCATTTTTTTTTTTTTTTTGAAACAGAGTCTCACTCTGTTGCAGTGAGCTGAGGTGGCGCCATTGCACTGCAGTCTCAGGCTGGAGTGCAATGGCGCCATCTCGACTCACAGCAACCTCTGCCTCCCAGGTTCAAGCGAGTCTCCTGCCTCAGCCTCCTGAGTAGCTGCGACTACAGGCAAACGCCACCATGCCCAGCTAATTTTTGTATTTTCAGTAGAGATGGGATTCACCATGTTGGTCAGGCTGGTCTCGAACTCCTGACCTTG
This sequence comes from Cebus imitator, assembly GCF_001604975.1. Taxonomy (NCBI): domain Eukaryota; kingdom Metazoa; phylum Chordata; class Mammalia; order Primates; family Cebidae; genus Cebus; species Cebus imitator. Next base: position 6,986,168 of record NW_016107432.1, read on the forward strand.
TGATTTGCCTGCCTCAGCCTCCCAAAGTGCTGGGATTACAGGTGTGAGCCACCAGTGCACCCGGCCTAGGTAGACGGTGCATTTCAATGTCAGTTTGTCAGGTGGTGTAAGGTAACAGCTGATATTCATTTGTCTCCCAATCATTTATTGGAAAGACTGCTTTCCTCATGGAATCGCTGGAGTGCCTTTGACAACAGTCAGTTGGCCGCAGATCTGTGGGTCTCGTTGTGGCTTCTGCGTTTAGTTGTGTTGATGCATGTGTGCACCCATTTCCTAGGACCACACTGTCTGCACCACTATATCTTTATATCAGCTTGGGGAAGCCCTCCACCTGTGTTCTTTTATTTATTTATTTTTTGCAAAGTTATTTTGGTTATTCTAGGTCTTGTTCTAACAGGAACACATTTTCACTTATTTAATCCTTATGACCCTCTGAGGCAGCTGTGACTATGACTACGGAAACCGAGGTTGGGAGAGGAAGAGTGACTTTCCCGGTAACTGAGGAGGGAGCGAGCCTTCCCCCGGGAGGTCTGGCTGCCGCACTTGCGCTGAGCCTCTTGGCAGACCGCACCACCCTCTCTTTGGGTTCCAACCATTCCCGGTACACAGCCCAGCCAAGAACTTGTGGGGCTGCAATGAGGGTGTCGATTTCCTTATGTGTCTCCCTCTGAGCCATCGATACCACGAAGGCAGGAACTTGATACTGATCTCCCTGGCTCTCCACTGCAGACCTGGCCCAGAGTGGACACTGGTGAATGTCAGGGGCATGGCCGCATACGTGAAGTCCACTCAGAAGGGAACCCAGTCAGCATCTGGCAGCCAGAGGGCCAGGTCCCCACAAACCCAGGCTCTCAGCAGGGAGCTGCCATGGTGCTGAGGAAGTGAAGGCAGGGCCCTGTGGACTGAGCTGGCAGCGGGGCCCCTGGAAGGCTATGAGTGTCCTAGGCTGCACACGTACCGTCAGGCATCAGGCCCAGCCTGACCTTCAGACCTGTCTGAACCTGCTGATGAGACAGAGACATATTACGCTTCTGTGAGGGGAGGGGGAGCATACGAGGGAGAGGAGGACCAGGGCCTGCTGTTGCCTCCCCAGGCTGGCACAGAGCAGGTTGGGCGAGTGGGGTGCTCTGAAGTTGCAGGTATGGATGTCCCTCCTGGAGGGGCAGACTGGAGGGGAGAGGGCTCTTGCGTTCAGCCTCTTGTCCAGTTCCTATTTATCCTGCCCCAAAGAGGTCACTGAGGGACCCCCGAGGCCGACTCTGTTCCCTCCCCTGCCCCTTGGCTGCGAGACCCCCACAGCACAGGGAGCAGCCCTCTGGATGTTTCTTCCTAGGCAATAAGATTCTGTTTATCAAGCCAGCCCCGAGGCTGAGGCCTCCCACTGGCCTGGGGCGATTTCACCATGAACCTCCTCACTGGCTCATGATGGGGAGTAGTGGGGGTCCGTGGGAGCCTGGCTGTCATCGGAGCGAGCTCCCCATCCCGGCCTCTGCAGTGTGGGATGGTGTGAGTGGGGGCTTCATGCAGGATGAGGGTCCTGCTGACTGGGATGTGGCCTTTGGAAGGGCCACACTGCCCTTTCATGGGAACGCGTAAGGCTGTGTGAGGAGTCCAAGCTCTGAGGTTGAACACTGGGATTTAGGCCCTAACTAAGGATTCCTGCCAGTGTGGACTTAGGTGACTCACCTGGCCCAGAGCGAGCCAGAGCTGGCTCACGTCAGTGCGTGGAAGCCAATAGTTACATTTTTAGGAAGGTTTTGAGCCAGTTGCTCGACTGTGGGTAGCTTGGAAATCAGCCCTGGCTTGAATATTCATGCCACCGACTCAGCAGATGTCACAAACATGGGCCCTCTCTCTAACCCCTCCCAGCAGCTGGACAATGTGCCCGGGCTGGGAGTTGGTGTCTCCAGGAAAAACTGGAGGAAAGGAGCTGATAACCCATGGGCAGCAGTTGGGGCAGGGAGGGCTCCACACCTGCCTGGCTCCGTCAGCCCTGCCCGAATGTGCCTCCATTTGCTGTCTTTATAATGGGTGCACTGATCCCAGCTGGGAGGGGGTGTGGTGAGCTTAGAGGTACAAGCCATGAGGCACAAGGCGTGGCCTGAGGAGCCTGCAGCTCCGTCACTGTCACAGCTCGGGTGCACGGCTGTCCCTTGGTGGAGGGACCTGGGGCTGGCCTGGTCTGCACTTCATGACACCCAGAGGACAGGCCCTGGGGTCCACCAGGCACAGAGAAGCAGCCTACTTCCGGGTCGAGCACAAGTTCAGCCCTCGGGAGCTGTGGCTTCCCCATATGGAAGGTGACAGTGTGCCATGCACCTGCCAGGGCTGCCGCGAGGGCTCATGCACGCTGTGTTTGATGTTCCTATGTGAGTTCCCCAGTGACCCAGGTCCCACCGGGGTGGCTGGCATATAACCAGGACAGGAACATCTCCAAAGCCACTTCCTTATTTGCAGCCTGGTGGCTGAAGCAGAGCATCTGTGCCTGCAGAGGGCCCATAAGCCTTCATGCCCAGTGGAGAGGGGGCCCTCGGGGAGGCTGAGACTCACTCCAGCCAGGGAGCAAGGACTGCCGCCGGGGGGCCACCAGGATGCTCCTTGCCAGTGAAGAGGGTCCCCTGGAGAGTGGCAGTGGCTCAATCAGGACGGCTTGCCCATTTCACAGGGGAGGAAACCGAGCCTCTGGAGGCCGAGCTGCCAGCAGTCATGGGGCCAGTGCAGAGCCAGAGCTGACCATGCTGTCTGAATGGCCCTCGGACACCACAGCAGCCCTGATGATGACAGAGGCTGGACCTGCTGATCAGCTTCTGCTGCGGGGCATCCCCGGCTCTGCCCGTGCCCCACCCCACACCTTCACAGGGGTGGACTGTTACCCTCTAGCAGACTGTCCCCCAGAGACTGGAACACAGAACCTCACCACAAGGAGGGAGGAAAGGGAGGTGGAAACCAGCCTTTCCCTGGACAGCAGGTGGTCCTTGCTGCATCACCCCACCTTTGGTCAGATTGGTCTGGGAGGGCTGGACAGGCCCATGGGGTCCATTTCTCAATTCCCGTTGCCTGACATAAGCTCTGGCACTTAGTAGGTGCTCAGTAAATACTTGTCAGATAAATAAACGATCTCCCGTGGGGACATGAACAATGTCCAGGCCGGCCACAGGGAAGGGGCAGTGTCAGAAGTGGGGAGTGAGAGGGTGAGTCAGGTAGATGAGGCCTTTATTCAAAGGGTACTGGGGAGCCATGGAAGGTTTTAGGGAGGGCCATCAGATGAGGTTTTCATTTTAGAAACGTCCTTCTGGCTGCTGGCGGATGCTGCCAAGATGAAGAAGGAAACCCAGGGAGGAGGGAGGCTCTCGGGTGACAGGCGACGGTGGCCAGGCAGGGTGGAGGCAGGGGAGGTGGGTAGAGGGGGGCTGCTGGCTCTGCTAGCTGTGACCCCAGAACCCAAAAGACAAAGCAGCTTAGAGCCTGACCCTTGCCTGGAGCAGACAGGCCTGGAAAGGGGACTCATGGACACACTGATGTGATGGGACCTGAGAGGTGTTACTGTCACCAGGCCGGCTTGACCCCATTGTCCACTTGCCGTTTGGGGTCTTGAAAGCTGGCTGCAGCCCGAGCGGAGAGGACAGGGCCTGTGGGACCCCAGGTGCTGGGAGCACAGAAGCCAGCTCAGCCCATCTGGCCTGGCACAGGTGCAAGTGATCGGTTGTATCAGTGTCAGGCCTCCGTGCCTCCTATCCTGGCAGGGGAACAGCACAGCAGGGGTCACAGAGTGCTGGCTCTTAGTGCCATTATTTTGCAAATGGGAAAACTGAGACTCAAAATGCAGATTCCAGGCCCCAGCAATTCAAGTCCCATCCATCTGTGCCCAGCCCTGGGAATCTTTGCCTTTCGGAGACAAGCCCAGGGGACTGTGCGTGGGACTTCAAACGACTCTCTGACTGACACACGCAGGCAGGGGCAGTCAAACCAGGTCCCCCAGCAGCAATTCACCACATCTCAAACTCTTCCTCTGTCATTGATCAATCTTTCAGTGTCCACATAGTTCTGTGATTTGCTTTGCATACATAGTAGTGATAATTACAGCAATGTTTCTAGCAGTTTCTTGGTGCCAGACACTTCTTTGTTGCCTCATTGAATCTTTACCACCAACCCTGAATATGAAACCCATTTTAGAGATTAGGAAACTGAGGCTTAGAGACTGTCTGTAACTGGCTGGGAATCAGACAGCCCCACTGAGGCACTTTACCAGTCATCCCTTTACCAGTGGTTCTTAAACCTCAGCACACCCAGGAGAACCTGTCAGAATGCAGATTACAGGTCCCAGCAAGTCTGGTCCCATCTGTCTGGGCTCCTGGGAATCTTGGTCCTTAGGAGAGAAGCCCACGTGTGCAGGGTTTTCTGGAGCTTGTGTTGCAAGAAGGCAGGCAGGGAACATGTGCTCTTCTCTTGATCTCTCTTAGTTTGACCCTGTCCCAAGGCCAGCTGCTGGCCTCAGCCTGCCTGGTCACCTTTGAAAGTCCACCGGGGTCTGATTGAGGGTTGGCCACGCTGAAGCCAGGCTGGGTGTCATCCTTGCTCCGAGCAGAGTCCAACCTGGCTAGAGTCAAACCCGGCAGCTTGACCAGATCCTGCTGACCACAGGCCAATCCACAGCTGTCCCGTCCACCCTCTCCCAGGCCCATCTGCCTCTGTGGCCGGCAGACACAGACACTCCATCAGGCGCGCCCCATCTGGCCTGAGCATGGAGAAACTGGCAGCAGCAGCCCCTGGCCTCTCCAACCCCTGTCCCTGTGCACTGCCCATGGGAAGAGCTGTGGCACTCCACGCTGGCTCTGGCTCCTGCAGGAGCAGGGCTGGGTGCAGACACAGGTTGGGGGCCGAGGACATGGGGGCATTCGTAGGCTCTGACTCCCTTCTCACTCTCTTCTGGGGACTGGGTTTCTGCTGGAAGAGAAAGGGACCAGTCTTAAAAGACGTCATGATTACAATGGAATATTATTTCAGCCTTGAAAAGGAATGATGTACTGATATGTGTCACAGCGTGGATGAACCCTGAAAGCATTCTCTAACTGAAAAAAGCCAGACAGACCCCAAAGGCCATGGGCTGTGTGATTCTATTTACATAAAACATCCAATTAGGCAAAATCCATAGAGACAGGAAGTAGATGAGTGATTTCTGGGAGCTTGGGGCAGGGGTGATAGGGAATGGCTGCCGATGGATGTGGGTTTCTTTTTGGGGTGGTGGGAATGTTCTGGCATTAGACTGCGGTGATCGTTCTAGAACTGTGAGAATCTGTTAAAATCCAATGTAGCGTATACTTTAAAGTGGTGAATTTCATGTTGTATATATTGTAACTCAACTTTAGAAATGCTAAACAGAGACTCTGTATCCGTTAAACAAGAACTCGCCATTCATTAAGATCCTGGTAAATGAATAACTGAATGACTGAGTGTATTTCCTGCGTGTCGGACACATGCTAGGTGATGCGTCAGTAAACCTGCTCCTGGGAGGGTGTGTGTTCCCGTGTCTGTCTCATAGGTGGACAGATCGACTCAGAGAGGTGAAGGGCTTTGCTCAAGGTCACACAGCTGGTCAGGGTGGAATTCAAACACAGGTCTTTCCCCCTTTCCACACGGTGGCAGTTCGGGGATCACTGCATGCTAAGGGCATAGCCATGGCAGCTCCAGACCTCCGGCCCCCCTCAGGGCTTCCCCTGTCGCCCGTCTCCCCAAGGGTCATTGTGTCGGCCACACATTCCCGGCGTCCTCAGCTCTGGCTGGCTGACCACCGGCCACAGCCACGTCTTAGGACCGCAGTTGGAGGTGTCAGCATCCCATTTCACCTGGCGCTCTTGGGGTGGAGGCTGGGGTCATGGAATTCTTTTTCCATGGCCTTTAAGACAAATCAATGCTGTGCCCAGTTTAAATGTTTACATAACTCATTATCTGCTGGCTCTGCTGTTTCAGTGTGCTTTTCTTTTTATAAACCAAACTCAGGGGAGGTGATATGAAGTACGGGACTTGCCCAGCATGGCCCAGTGGATGTGGAGAGGATTCAGTGTGGCAACAAGAGCGAGTTCCCTGCACAGGACCTGCCATCGGGCTCATCCTAGCCTCCTCCCTCATCTGCTGGCGTCCTTTACACTACAGGGGAGGAGGGGGAGGCCCAGAGAGGGGAGGTGGCTTGCCCAGGGTCACAGCCACAATGAGGTGGAATAGGGACTGTCTCCAAGGTGTGTGTGGGGTGGTATCCAGGCTCCTGCCAGATGCCAGGGCGGCAGAGCCCTCACAGGCAGAGCCTGGGGTCCTGGGTGTCCAGGTTTCGTGGGGGGGGCAGGTGGCAGCTGGGACCCACCCCATGCAGACAGTCCCCCACATCCCCCAAAAATACTCCCACCAGCACCTTCACCTTTTCCTCCAGCCAAGTGACCAAAGCACGACTCACCATCTGCCCTGGCCACAGTGTCCCCGCTGTCCCCACCCTAGCCTCTGACCACAGGCCTGGGAGCTGCCCCTTCTCCACCAAGTTGAGGCTGCAGGAGGAATCCTCTCATCAGGCCCGCTGGACGGCAGGGGTGGTGATGAAATGCGGGGTTTCTGCAGCGAGCATGTAATTCAGTAATAAGGTGGTCATCACTCCCGGCTGGTGCCTGAACTCGTGGTGAGCCGGAAGGAGAGGAGTACAGAGGGCTGGCCAGCAGGCCTGGCTGTGACCTTGGTGCCCTTGCAGCGCTCAGGCCCCACTCATAAAACCCTGTCAGGAATATTCTGTTCCCTGGTCCGGGATGAAGTCCTCATCTTCTGATCACCCTTGGAGAGCTCGGCGGCCTCCCGTCACTCACTCAGTGGTGATGTCCAGTCCGGGCAACAGTCTGACTCTGCCCAGACTTGGTGCTTCCCCTCCGTGCTCCCGGCACAGGGTATGCTCCCTGCTGGGCGGCGACATGGGAAGGCGCCGGCTGCAGCCCCTTTCAGGCAGCTCTCGTTGGCTGGGAAAGGACCTTGGGGATGGGCCACCTTCTACCTGCCTGTGGCTGTGCCCACTGTGGGTGCGCTTGGCAGGTGATTCCAGCTGCTCTCACCTATCATGTTGCCTTCACAGGGCAGTCTGGAAGTTTCCTGTAGAGCCGTCTCTTGCAGAGTCCCTACCTAGGGAACCCCTGCTGTATGCCCTGAGGCCAGTATCGGCCTGTGGCTCTGCTCAACCCCCAGGCACAGAGCGTGCACCCCACCCTCCCTCTGCTGTGTTCTCCACGCCTCTCCGGGCAGCCAGCACGCAGGACCTAAGGTGATTCAGCTCGTTCCCATCCCCTGGAAGCACGTGGAGGCAGAAGCCACATCCCTGGCAGAATCAGACCCCACACTCTGGACCCTTTAGCTCTGAGTCTCAGGCCAGGGTCTCCCCCCTGCAGGAAACATTTTGGGCCTTTTGAGGGTCTCTTTCACAGAGGTGAGTGGGGCCTCTGCTCAGCACCTGCTTTCTCCTTCAGCAACTCCTCAGCACCCCATCTCTGACCCCACAAATGTGGCAAGGAGAACCAGGCCTGGGGGGCAAGTTCAAGGACTCAGGAGGGAGCCTGCTGGCGTCGTCTCCGCCCTCCCCTTACTAGCTGAGCAGCTGTTGGCAAGTTGTCTTCTCTGTGCCTCAGTTTCTCCATCTGTACAATGGGGATGCCAACAGCACACAACTTTGTGGAGTTGTTAAAAAGGTTCAGTATAGATATAAAGTGCTAAAGCTGGGGCCTGGCTCCCAGGATTTACTACCCAGTGCCCAGAGGGTTTACTATTATAACCAAAGGCGCCAGGCCACCCTGCTGGACCTGGAGTCAGTGGGGAGGCAGCTCCCCATCTCCCTATTCCAGCATCAGCCCGGCGCTGGGGAAATTCACTCGCCAAGCCTGTGCCAAGCGCTGACAGCTGCAGGAGCCCCTTCTTCTCCCTGATGTTTCCCTTTAGCAGCCGGAGGACCCCTCCTTCCTCCCCCACCTCCATCCTTAGCAGCCCTGATACCTCTGACAATGCTAATTAAATGCAACAACCTCATCAGAAGGCTCAAGCTGGGCTTGCCCAAGGCCCCCCCTCTGCCCTGAGCCCTGATGGATCATTAATGGTGTCAGCAGCACTTACGGTGATGGACGAGGGGAGTAAGTCCCTGACGGGCATCTTCATCTCCTGTCTTCAGGCCTGGGCCAGAGTTTCCAGGGAACATCCTAGTCCACAGAATCATTTGAATTTCACATTTACCATGGAACTATGGCCAGGCAGGGATGACAATTCCCAGTGTATCCAGGGCTCAGAGAGGGTGAGTGATTTGGGTAAGGGCACACAGCTAGTAAGCAATAGGACTGGGACTGGATTACCACCACCTTGATGAAAGCTACAGGGGGCATCTGTAAGATCCAAGGGTGAAGCCCCCGCCAGGTGGCACATGGAGAAGAGGGCCAGCAAGAGCCACCGGCTTGGGGGCAGCCTGGTTCCCGGGGGTGGAGCCTGCCCACTCTCGTTTCTGCTCTGTGTCCATTTCCTAGGAAAGCTGTGACAAAGTGCCACAAACTGGTGGCTTAAAACAACCGAAATTTGTTCTCTCATAGTTCTGGAAGCCAGAAAGTGTGCAATCATGATGCCGGCAGGGCCGGGCCCCCTCTGACGGCTGTGGGGAGGACTCTGTTCCCGGCCTCGCCCCGGCTTCCAGTGGTGGCCAGCAGTCCTTGGCATTTCTCGGCTTAGAGATACGTCCCTCCAGCCGCTGCCTCTGCCTCCCCGTGGCCTCCTCCCTGTATCTGTGTGTGCTGTGTCTTCATATGGCCTTCTTATCAGGACACCAGTCTTGGACCTAGGGCCCCCCCATCATCCAGTGTGACCACATCTGAACTTGATCATCTGCAAAGACTCGATTTCCAAATAAGTTCACATTCATAGGTACCAGGGGTTAGGATTTTAACATCATTTGCGGGACACAGCTCCACCCACGATATCATATTTGCCCATCTCTTTCTGGCTCTGGCATGCAGGGACCTGTTACTGGGCAGGTCACTTGGGATATCACCACTCCCCCTTCTGGCCACCCACTGGTAGGCCTGTTTTGTGCCTAGCACCAGGGAGCTGGCTGAGATCTCCTTGTCCAGTGGCCCCTGTGTGCCCCACACTGCCTCTTCCGACCCTGCCTCTCCATTTGGGGGTTGCCCTAGAGCTTCCCAGGTAGGGAGGGGGCACCTCACGAGGGAAGGTCAGCATGATTTTCCATGGGCTTCTCGTCACCCATACAGTGACTTGGGGCACTGCACCCAGTGGCTGATCTGGGACCCTGAGCTCAAGGCTGCAGCTCATGGCAGCTCCAGGCCCTGCGGTGTGGGGGCAGGGACGGCCAAAAGGAGCACATCGCAGAGGCTCTGCCACTTAGGGCACTTCGGGCAAGTTTGAGCAAGTTTCCTTGTCTGTAGGTAGAGAATAATAATTGGTTGATGGGATTATTCTGAGATGAAAGCGCCAGTCGTTGGGAAAGCTTCAGCTGAAATGGCTTTTTTTTTTTTTTTCCCTTCATTCTTTTTTTTTTT
>NW_016107432.1:6996196-7001533 GCF_001604975.1 Cebus imitator
TTTTTTAGTAAAGACAGGGTTTCATCATGTTGGCCAGGCTGGTCTTGAACTCCTGACCTCAGGTGATCCACCCACCTCACCTCCCAAAGTTCTGGGATTACAGGTGTGAGCCACCGTGCCCGGCCTGCCCTTCATTCTTGACAAATATTTTGACTGAATTCAGAATTCTGGGTTTCTAGGTTTTAAAATTTTCTTTAGGCACATTAAAAGAGTCATCTGGGCACCATTATTTCTGCCGACAAGCCAGCAGTATCTGAGTCCTGGTGTCTCTGAATGGAATATGTTGTTTTTATCCCAGCTGCATTAGCATTTTCTCAGTATTTACACTTCCAGCGGTTTGCAGTTTGACCATGACGTATCTCGGTGTAATTTTCCCTGTATTTATCCTGCTTGGAGTTAGCCAAGCTCCTTATGTTTGTAAATTGATGTCTTTTACCAAATTGGGGAATTTTTCGGTCATTATTTATTCATGTCTTCTTTTTAGCACATTCTTTCTCTCCCTTCCCTCTCCAACACCCATCACATGTGTGTTCAGCCTTTTGATGTTATCCAAGAGGTCTTTGAGGATCTTATTATCATTATTATTATACTTTAAGTTCTGGGGTACATGTGCAGAACATGCAGATTTGTTACATAGGTATACACATGAGGATCTTTTTTGTTAAAAAAAAGTATTTTTTTCTCTCTGTTCTTCAGATTGGGTAATTTCTATTGAAATTATCTTCAAGTTCACTAGCCCTTCTATTTTCTCAGATTTTCTGTTAAGCAGTGATTTTTTTTCTGTCTCAGACATTGAATTATAAAGCTATAGAATTTTCATTTAGTTCTTTTAAAAATTGTTTATATTTCTCTTCTGAGATTTATTTCCTTTTCTTAAGCATGAGCCAGTTTCCTTTACATCTTTTAACACAGTTATCATAGTGACTTTAGAAATCTTTATTTGCTAATTGCAGTAGCCAGCACATTTCAGGGTGAGTTTCCACTGATTCTCTTTTATATTAAGCATGGGTGGTTTTCCTATTTCATTGTATATCTTCACATAATTTTGGATCATATCCTGGGTGTTGTGAATGAAGCACAAGAGAGACTCTAGATTCTTACTGCTTTCCCCCAAGGAACATTTTTGTTTTGCTTTGTGCTTGGAAGCAGTTAACTTGGCTGAAAGCGACTGGAAACTTCTGCAGCGGTGAGCGGTGAGCAGTGGCAGGAATCTCTGTTCACTTCTTTTAGCCCTGGCTGGGCTGCAGCTGCTGGAGCTCTGTCCCATGTGTGCGCGGTGTGGGGTCAGCCCAAGATGAGGGCAGATTGATTTGCCCCATTGGGGATCCGTCTTGGTGGCTGTCGTCATTCCAGGATTTTGACTTTTCCAGCTGCTGTGAGTGTCGCAGACTGTTTTCTGCTTTTTCAAGCCAGTGAGACTCTGGCTTTCTGTCTGAGTTCTGGCAGCTCCATGACACAGGCTGGGACTTGTCCTCAGGCTGAAAGCCATGAAACCAGCAAAGCCGACGCCGGCTGTCCTCCCAACTGCTGACCGCCTGCAGCGTCGCTGCGGCCTCACCCTCCGATGCCTTCAGAGAGGGTCGTTTTGTTGCTGTTTCATCGAGTGTGTAGTCTGTAGTTATTTGTGAGAAAGTTGCCGCACTAGCAGCTCTGAGGCCATTATTACCAGAAGCATTTAGAGCAGTGACTGGCGGACAGTCAGCACTGAAGAAATGTGAGTTAATGTGGTCAACCATAGTGCAGTGTTGTTTTCTCTGGTCAAGGCTAGAGACGACGTGGACATAGCACCATGCAGGAGGTGTCGGTACCCTGCGAAGGGCACACAACGGCCTTAAGATGGCAGTCACAGGCTGTGCATGGTGGCTCCCGCCTGCAATCCCAGCACTTTGAGAGGCCAAGGTGGGCAGATCACTTGAGGTCAGGAGTTTGAGACCAGCCTGACCAATATGGTGAAACCCCGCTTCTACTAAAAATACAAAAATTGGCTGGACGTGGTGGCACGCGCCTGTAATCCCAGCTACTTGGGAGGCTGAGGCACGAGAATCATTTGAACCCAGGAGGCGGAGGTCACAATGAGCCAAGATCATGCCACTGCTCTCCAGCCTGGGTGACAGAGTGAGGCTCTGTCTCAAAAATAAATAAATAAATAAAAAAGACTGCAGTTGTAGGAGAGACCACTGAACTGGGGGAGGGGGAAAGGGGACTATCCAGGAAGGCTTCCTGGAGGAGGTGGTATTGGGGCTGGAAATGTGTCAGATAATCCGAGATGAGAGAATGGACTTTCTTCACAGAGTTGCTGCCAAGACAACAAATTCTCAGCCTTGCTGAGAATTTCTGGCTCTCAAGGGAGGCAACTTTTCCTAAGGCAAATCCTGAAGACATTTACCTATAAAAATGAGTAGATGTTAAACATCTACTAGGTCCTTCACAGGCCAGAGGCAGCAGTGCCCCGACCTGGGCAGGAGGGCATCTGAGGCCTGGTGGTAGTTCTGTACATGTTTGCAGCAGGGGACTGGTGGGACTGGCAGGCGGGACCATCCACGGTGAGACTGGGCCCCAGATCCATCGTCACGTTGCGGAGCTTGTGCTTCTGTTGTAGCCAGGAGCACAGGTGACCGGGAGCTTTCGTTTCTGTCCAGTGCATTTTGGTGATTCATTATTCCTACAGTCCTGGTCCTCTCTGCCTCTCTCCCTTGTCTCACTTGAACCTCTAATCCTGGGAAGGCTCCCCCATAAGCACACTACAGATCACAAAACCGAGGCTCAGAGAGCTTGTGTGGTTTACCCAGGGCCACACAGCTGAGGCACCCCAGCCAAAACTCCAGCCAGCACTTGTCTGCAAAGAGCTCACAGTGTCATCTCTCGTGGAGGGAACCTCCGCCGCCTCTGCTGCCAAATGAAAATCACACGGTGTCTCCTGCAGGGACTGGCGTGAGGTTGAAGGAGGTGGCAGATATGAAAATGACATACAAATTGTAAATTGTCCGCAGACATTAGTGTGTGTTGCTGTGGTAACCACCCAGCATTTGTGGAGTGCGTTTGCTCTGGATAGCAATAGTTACATTGGCATTTTAATTTAATGGCATTGTTATTTTCCCATCATAAAAATAATACCCACTATGTGTGTGCCCAGCCTCATCAAATTATATGCATTATGTGCAGTGTTTATATACTGATTGTACCTCAATACAGCTATTAAAACATGATGTAACTTCCATACAGAAAATCTAGAAAACAGGTACCCTAAAGCGACCTCTGTTCACATTTTGGAGAATTCTCTTCCAGCCTCCCCCCGCCAACCCTGCCACCCAGTTTCTTTGCTTATTTCACATAGCTATGATCACTGGTATAGATAATTACAAGCATTTTATACCCAATTTTATATCTCGCTCCGTCTCCCTCAGGGGGTTTTAATATGAAATAGCAAGAACCAGTGTCCTGTCTGGGACCCTAGCACAGGTAGGCTGTGGTTCTGGCTTCAGCCCAGAGGTATCTGAGCGTCCCTGGGCCAGGGCAGGCTGCCCTACAAAGGAACAATGTCAGGACGGAGACAGCTGGGACCTGACCCTGTTCCTGACTCCATGCCTGGTGGGCGTTTCCATGTTCCCACAGAACTGCTTTTCTTGTCTTTTTAAGTTTAATGACGTGCGTCTGACTTGATGGATGGATGGATACGTCCAGCCCGTCATCCCACTTCTAACCACCTTCTCTCACTCTTTCCTGTGGCCTCAAAGCTGTCATTGACTCATGGCTCAGAAGGCCAATGCAGGGCAGGGATTGTCCTAAACAACCTGGACTGGATAAGAAAAGGCGTTTCTGGCCGGGTGCGGTGGCTCACACCCGTAATCCCAGTACACTGGGAGGCTGAGGCGGGCAGATTACAAGGTCAAGAGGTCGAGACCATCCTGGCCAACATGGTGAAACCCCATCTCTACTAAAAATACAAAAATTAGCTGGGCCTGGTGGTGCGTGCCTGTAGTCCCAGCTACTCGGGAGGCTGAGGCAGGAGAATTGCTTGAACCTGGGAGGTAGAGGTGGTAGTGAACTGAGATTGTGTCACTGCACTCCAGCCTGGTGCCTGGTGACAAAGCGAGACTCTGTCTCAAAAAAAAAAACAACAACAACAAAAAAAAAAAAACAACGCATTTCTTGGATAGGTATCTCCGGCACGCTTACTGGGTACAGGCACCATTTGACGCTGTGAATTAAGCCTGAAATTCCTGCCCTCATGAAGTTTACGTTCTGGCCAGGAAGACAGCCAAGAGGTGATAAAAGCCTTTATAGAAAGAAAAACATCAGATCAGGTTGGGGCAGGGATGGTCAGGGTGTCCTGGGTGAGGGCGCTGGGGTGCAGACAGCAATTTCAGCAAGGGGGTCCAAGCTGTGCTCATGGAGAAGGCAGCAGTCGAGTGGAATTGGAAGAGCAGGACAGGGCTGTGTGGCGTGCATGGGAAGGCCACTGTAGGCCAGGAGAGCAGGTCTTGGGACAGAAGGTAGCCGGGACTTTTGGGAAAGGGCAAGGACCCTGGAGTTTGCAGGGAATAAACAGGTGGAGAGCAGTAGATGAGGCTGGGGAAGGGGAGAAGGTACCTTTTGCTGAGTTAAAAACAAGAGATCCCGTGCATATGACAGTAAACGTTTTCATCATCTTGCACCTTTGATACTGTGGTCTGGGCTTGGCTGGGCTTGCCCTGCTCTGTGGGTCAGCAGGGCCCTGCTGGGCTTGGCCGGGGTGTTGGGGGGTCTGCTGCACCCGCTCCTCCTCCACCCCTCAGGGACCAGTGGGCCAGCCTGCACAGGTCCTGTTCCTGGCCCTGCAGAGGCGTGGATGGCAACCCCAGTGCATAAGCCCCTTTGCGTCTCTGCTTATGGCTTTTCGCATTGCTGTTCTGCAGGCCAAAGCAAAACACAGGGACAAGCCCAGAATCAAGGTGGGGGACAGAGAGCAGGTTACCTGGCCCAGTGTGTGGGGGGGCGAAGGTTTGGATCCGGATGTGGCCCCCCTGGGCCAGGGGTGCTGCTTTTAGACCACTCTGTGCTTTCCTCTGAGTGTACAATGGGAGTCGCTAGAGGGTTTTGAGTAGGGGAGTGCCAGGATCAGTCCTGGGTGTTACCAGCCTCTCTCATGCCAGTCTGTTGAGGCTATGTCACAGCCAGGCCAGGGAGAAAGAGCTATGGCAGTCATCCAGTGAGAGGTGGGAGAGTGGCTGGCATCCCGATACGCTGTGAAGGCTGAGTGGGCAGGATTGGATGTGGGGTGTGTGAGAGAGAGCAAGAGCAAGAGCGAGAGCGAGAGCGAGAGACAGAGAGAGAGAGAGAGACAGAGAGAGAGAGAGA
>NW_016107432.1:7002393-7060734 GCF_001604975.1 Cebus imitator
AGAGAGAGAGAGAGACAGAGACAGAGACACACAGAGAGAGAGAGAGAGAGAGAGCATGCAACGCCAAGGCTTGGGCCTGAGCAAGCGAACCATGGAGCTGCCGTCACCTGAGACTGGGGAAGCTGCAGAGGACAAGGTTGAGGAGGGGTGGGAATTCAGTTATGGGGACCAAGGAAGGGTTTTGAGCAGAGGGACGAAGCGACCCACTGGCTCCGGAGTTCGGCCGTCATGCTGGCTGCCAGAAGGAGAACAGGGGCTGGCACAGGGAGCCCTGAGGAGCATCCTCTCTGTAGCTGCCAGGAGCAGTGGTCAGATCTGTGGCTTGTTCGAAAGAAGATCCATTTTTCTAAAGGTGGTATCAGAGATTTTGGAGCCTAGAGTCCAGGCCAGGAGAGCGAAGAACGGCAGAGATCCCATTCACAGCGGCGGGCCAGGCCCAGTTCCTACTAGCTGTTGCTGCCTGGGCGTATGGGGATGGTGTTCTAGAACTTTCCGTCTTCCAAGGCATACTAGAAATGTGGATTTTTATAGGAAATTTTTGCTTTTCAACTATTAGGAATGACTTAATTAAAAATAAAAATTATTTTGGGGCTGCGGTAAAACTTGTTGGTGGAGCAGGCCTCAGGCTTCAGGCTGGTGAGCCATCCCCCAGCGGGGGTTCCTGTTCTAGACCAGGGCCCGTCCTCCCCTGCTCTCCCCACTGCCAGGGCTGGCCCCCGAGAACGTGCAGGCCACTCGTCTCTGTGACGTGTAGAACCTGAGAATGTCGGTGATGGACAGGATGTTCCCCTAGCTCCCAGATGCAGAAAGCAGGGCCTGGAGATGGGGCTGTCAGCCTTCTCCAAATACCTGCCCATCCAGGAAGGCCAGCCCTGGGAAATGAAGACCCCAGGTATGGGGTGACTCCATAAGGAAAGGCTCCTGAGTGACCTTACGAAACATGGCTGGGATGAAGGGCAGGGAGGATCAGATGCCAGGGGCACAGATTAGAGAGCAATCCCAGAGGCCTCCCTGGAGGTGGGGCCACAGAGCAGGAGTCTGAAAGAGAGGGGGTAATTCGCCCCCATCCTACTGTATGTGAAGCCCTGAGTGGGCCTCTGGCAGAGGGTTGTCTTGCTTATCTACAGAGATATTGGGAAGGGCTTTGCTGACCCAGGTTGCCAGGGGGCCTGGGTGGCGGGGGTGGGGGTGGGGGTTCAAGACAGGAGGGCAAGGCCACATCCAGGTGGCTTCAGATGCTGACATCAGTCCCATAGAATGTCCAGTCACTATAAAGTCTGCCAGCCACTGCGGTCGCCCCAGGCCTATGCCAAGCCCCAAGAGCTCTGCCCTGCAGGCAGTGCAGGGGGAAGAGGAGGGCAGGAGGGGACAGGCTGGTGGGCCCCTCGCTGATGTTCCTGCCCCTGCAGGCTCCCTGCTGCCTTCTGCCCAGGGTGTGGGGCCTCAGGAGTGGGGAGCTGGCATTGCTGTGGCACTGCTGAGCACCCGGGGAAGGTGGGTTCTGACAGCCACCCCTTCCCGTCTTGCTGTCCCCTCCCAGCTGACATCATCTCTACTGTTGAGTTCAACCACACGGGAGAGCTGCTGGCCACAGGTGACAAGGGCGGCCGGGTCGTCATCTTCCAGCGGGAACCAGAGGTGCGGAGCCCTGGGTCTGGTGGGAGGTGGGAGGTGGGAGAGGTGGGGAGCAGAGCCAGGCAGGAGGCGGGCATGGTTTGAGGGGGATAAGGGTTCGCAGGGGGGTGGTGTGGTGGGAGGTGGTAGGGGATTATATTCCAACCCGCAGGAGGGCTTTTAACTGGCAGGAGGTGTGGGGTGTCCTGTCTGGACCGCATCTCCCAGGGGCAGGGATCCCAGGGGTGGGAAAGGGATGCTCTGGAATGCCAAGGCGGGAGTAGCGGGCGGTGGTGGGGCTGCCAAAGCCATGTTCTGAGCCCCTTGCCCTCAGCCGATGTTTGCGGAGAGCTCCCTGCATCCCACGCTCTGTCCTAGACCCTGGATGAATGGTCAGGACGTGGTACAGCCAACTGCTGCCCCAGCTCGTGTCTCCAGTGAAAGCTTCCTCTGCCTGGGTGACCTGCGTTGTCCTGGCCAGATCGGGGAGTGGGGAGGACTCCACTCTTACCCAGCTGTCACAGCCCTCAGGCTGGGCTAGGTGCTTTCTGCTCAGGCCTGGGCCCTCGTCCTCAACCCTGTCCTCACCCCCACCCCTGGGGGCTTGTTGTCCAGCAGAACTCTGGGTAAGACAGCAGTGGCCTGGACAGCCTGCCCAGGGCCACATTTCTGGAACATGAAAGAGCCTCAGGACAAAAGCCCATTTACTGAGAACACTCGCTAAATATTCTGGAGATGCTTCTTGTTTCCTCTGCACTGCTCACGTCCGAGGGTCAGATCCACACTCCTTTGACAGATGAGGAAACTCAGAGGAGTCACCCAGCTAGCGAACAGCAGACCAGGGATGGAAGCCCGGCTCCCCGACACCAGGACAGTGGTCAGCAGCTTCACACATCAGCGGGCCTCAGAGAGGGGCGTCTCCCCCAGCAAACATGGACTGTGCCTGGAATTAGATGCAGAAGACATCCAGGAAACCAAGGAAGAGGGAGGAGGGGATGGAGTAGGAGAGGAAGGGGAGGGGCGGAGGAGAGAAGGTGGAGAAGGGGAGGTG
Organism: Cebus imitator; assembly: GCF_001604975.1. Lineage (NCBI taxonomy): Eukaryota > Metazoa > Chordata > Mammalia > Primates > Cebidae > Cebus > Cebus imitator. The sequence continues at coordinate 7,005,059 of NW_016107432.1, forward strand.
GGGAGGGGGAGGAAGCGGGGTCGCAAAGAGGAACTGCGGAATCATCTTGTCCCCTATTCACTCCTGAGCATGGCCCCGGAGCTGAGGCTCCTTGAGTCTGACTTTACCTTGGTGGCTCACACAACCTGCTTCGCGGTGACCGAATGGATGCAATGCGGTGTAGCTATTCCCCTCATTTTACAGATGAGGAGCCCGGAGTGCAGAGGGTTAAAATAGTTTACAAGGAGCACGTCCTAGCTGCACATCAGTTCCCCAAACATGGCTCTCAGCTGGCACCTGTGGGCTTCACCGGATGCACCAGGTGTCCCCCCAGGGGCCGTGAAGCCCAGCCTTCTTTTTGCCAAACTGCAGAAAGAAACTAGCTTGGTCCATGTAGTTTTCTCCCTTTTGAATTTTTCTCCTTTAATTTTTTTCTTTATTCTGTTCACACTGACCTTTGTCAAAGCGAGGGCTCATGGGAAGTGAAGTGAATTCGAAGCAGAAATATTGGAGAACTTTGAAGCTTTTCAAAAGCAAGACAGGGATAGAAATATAAAAATAGATACTTAAAAAAACGACCAGGAAATCTTGAGATTGTGCTGGGCCGAATGTCTCCATTTGTTCCTGGCTGGGGGCTCATGCTGTCCTATGAACTTGAACTGTCTCCTGGGAGCGTGGTCCCTGGTGCACACAGTGGACTCACAGCCTATTTCGGGAGCTCCGGGGTGAAGGGGTCTTTATTAGAAGGAGCTCTGCTGCCTAAACCAGGCCGAGCACTGCTGAGGAAAGCCAGGGACAGATTCTAGTCCAGGCCTGACAGTGTAAGATATTCTGTCCCAATGTTAAAGTCAGCTCCAAAATTCATTTACAGTATTCCCCAAGTCAGGCCTGAGTTGTACACGTGGAATCCGGGAGCAGGTCAGGGCCCGAGACATGAGGGTGACCCGAGCTGGGCCTTGGCGTCAGGCAGGCCTCAGCAGAGGGTTGCTGACTGGTGAGTGGACTCTGGGCTCTGGGAAGTCACTTCCCCTCCGAGTCTCTGTGGGTCTGTAAAGTGGGGAGAGTCATGGTGCTCAGACCAGAGGAGGCCTGGAGGGCAGAATGCGATGGGGTGTGGAGCACTCAGCGGGGTGTCCAGCACGCAGCAGGCACGGGGGACATTCACATTAGGAAGGGAGCTGGCTCGGGTGTGCGCGCCTGTGGGACTGAACAGGCGCGGGGCTTTTCTCTGGCACACTGCGAGCCACGAGCCGGTTAAACTGCAGAGAGTTTCCTTTGACCCTGGAATTGGATCCCGGGCATGGCTTGGTGCCTGGTCCCTTGGCTGGCCTGGCTGGGCCCCCAGAAGTCCCAGCTGTCGCCCTGCGGGTCACGGTGCTCAGGCCCCTTCTCCGGGTTTCCCTGCAGAGTAAGAATGCGCCTCACAGCCAGGGCGAGTACGATGTGTACAGCACTTTCCAGAGCCACGAGCCGGAGTTTGACTACCTCAAGAGCCTGGAGATAGAGGAGAAGATCAACAAGATCAAGTGGCTCCCACAGCAGAACGCCGCGCACTCGCTCCTGTCCACCAACGGTGAGGCACCGCCCGGCCTCTCGGGCACATGCGCGGGCTCTAGATGTTTCTGCCAAATGCTGGTTTGTATTTCACTTACATTATGAGCAGGTTTCTGTGCCTTCAGAGCACCTAGAAAGTCATATTCTGAGCAGCATGTAAATCCCACGAGTGAGTATGCCAGAGCCCCGCCGCCGCTCCCCGTGGCTGGACACGGGGCTGCCCCCTGCTGTGAATAGCACGGTCCACCACCATCCAGGACACCTTTTTTATTTTTTTTGCGACAGAGTTTCGCTCTTGTTGCCCAGGCTGGAGTGCAGTGGTGTGATCTCTGCTTACCACAATCTCTGTCTCCCGGATTCAAGTGATTCTCCTGCCTTAGCCTCCCACGTAGCTGGGGTTACAGGCATGCACCACCAGGCCTGGCTGATTTTGTACTTTTAGTAGAGTTGGGGTTTCTCCATGTTGGCCAGGCTGGTCTTGAACTCCCGACCTCAGATGATCCACCCGCCTTGGCCTCCCAGAGTGCTGGGATTACAGGCGTGAGCCGATGCGTCCAGCCCTTCTGGGCCATCTTTGTAGGCCTTTGCTTCCGAGTGAGGGAGTGTGATGGACAAGGATGCAGGTTGCAGACACAGTGGCCACTCAACACAAAGTTAACCCCTCCTCCCCACCACAGAATCCCAGACCCCCAGACTGGAGCTGTCACCCGTGACCTTGGGGGGCAGTGGGAGCAGTCTTGGTTTAGGAGCCTGGCTGCCCTCTCAGTCCTCCTGCCTCAGGGAGGAGCATGTGCCCTCAGGCCCTGGGGCTCTTGGCCTGACACCTTCTTCTCAAGGTCCACTCTGATGGAGTGGCTGGGGCTGTCCTCCATGGCTCACTGTGGGCCTGGGTCCGCCACTCGCACCCCCGCTCATCCTCCTTCACCGGGGCCCCTGCTGATCCAGGCAGCCTGGGGTTGGGCAGGACACACCTGGATTCTTTTTTTTTTTTTTGAAAGACGGTGTCTTACTGTGTCACCCAGGCTGGTGTAGAGTGGCGTGACCTCGTCTCATTGCAACCTCCATCTCCTGGGTTTAAGCAATTCTTCTGCCTCAGCCCCCTCAATAGGTGGGATCACAGGCATCTGCCACCATGCCCAGCTAATTTTTGTATTTTTCAGTAGAGATGGGGTTTCACTACATGTTGGCCAGGCTGGACTCGAACTCCTGACCTCAGGTGATCCACCTGCCTCAGTCTCTCAAAGTGCAGGCATGAGCCTGCAGGCAGGACACCAGGACACACCTGCATTCTGTTCCTGCTCTGCCTCCCTTGGGCAGTGGCCTTGCTTTTCTGAGCCTCAGCAGGGTGGACGCATCTTCTTGATGCCCACTCAACCCCCTGAGAACAGGACCGCTGCAAGAGCACCAGCCAGGCTTCGAAGTGCTGTCCCCACGCCTGCCCTGAGGATGTCCACGTTCCTCAGTGCGGCCTCTGTTGCTTTCCTGAACTTGGCCAGGCTCAGCTCCTGCTGGCCTGCCTGTGCCTGAAGGCTGCCCTCGCCCTGCACCTGGCCAACTCCCTCCTCACCCCATAAGCCTCACTGGGTGCCAGCCTTTCTGACCTCTCCGCTGAACCAGGCATCCCTCCTGTGACACTTTGGCTCCTCTTAACTCAGGCTCACCCAACTCTGGGCACCTGCCATTCTGACGGTGTTCTCCCACCAGGCTCCTCAAAGGCAGGGTCTGTGTCCCCTAAGTGTCCCTGCCCAGCAAACCTCTCACCCGAGCCAGCATGAGAGGTTCTCCCAAGGGTAGGCCCTGGGGGCCAGGAGCCTCAGGTGCATGCTAAGCCCCATGCACCTGCTCCTTTTAAAAATATTTAAGAGGGACATGTCAGCCATGTGCGGTGGTTCATGCCTGTAATCACAGCACTTTGGGAGGCTGAAGTGGGCAGATCACTTGAACCCAGGAGTTTGAGACCAGCCTGGGCAACATGGTGAGACTCTATCTCTACAAAAAATACAAAAAATTAGCCAGGCGTGGTGGTGAGCGCCTGTAGTCCCAGCTACTCAGGAGGCTGAGATGGAAGGATCCTCTGAGCCCAGGGAAGTCGAGGCTGCAGTGAGCTGAGATGGTGCCACTGCACTCCAGCCTGGGCGACGTGAGTGACACCCTATCTCAAAAGGAAAGGAAAAAAAAAGACATTTCACTTTCTTCCTGCCTATCTGGAGAAAAGGTCATCTTTCAGCACTCCCTACAGTCCCCTCCCCGCCAAGCTTCCCACCCTGGTTTTGAATCCCAGCTTCACTCTTTCCTAATGACGGGGCCTCGGGCACCTTTCAAATGCTCCACTGACACACCAGTGCCCCCAGGGCCTTCTCATCAACATGGTGGTTTTTGTTTTGGCCCCTGTAGTAGTCAGGGCTCTCCAGAGAAAAAGAATCAGTAGGGCATGGGAGTGAGAAAGACAGGGGGGGATTTATTTTAAGGAACTGGCTCACGTGACCACGGAGGCTGGCTGGTCCAAAATCTGCAGGGAGGCCGCAGGCTGGAGGCCCCGAGGCCATCTCAGTTCCGTCCAAAGCCACCTGTGGGCAGAAGCCCTCTGCCCCCGGGAGGGCCTCACGATCTCACCTTCTAAAGCGGTTCTTCTCTTCCGTCTGGCTGCTTAATTATGTGACTTGCTTTATTTTGTTCTGTTTTTAAAGATAAAACTATCAAATTATGGAAGATTACCGAACGAGATAAAAGGCCTGAAGGATACAACCTGAAGGATGAAGAGGGAAAGCTTAAGGACCTGTCCACGGTGACGTCACTGCAGGTGAGCCCCGGCTGGGGGAGGCAGGCACACGCGCCTCTTTATCAAACCCTGAGGATTTTAGGGCTTGAAGAGCCTTTGACGTGCAGACCCTGGCTGGGCTGCTGGCTGCTGGGCGGCCATGGGCATCTCCCTGCCCGTTGCCTCAGTTTCCTCACCAGCAGCATAGAGATCACTACATTTCCTCTAGGTATCTTATGAGCATGTAGGGTGGTGGTGCATGGGTATAAAGTGCTTTTCACCTGCAGCTGAGGGTGGAGAGCAAGGCAGATAATCCCTTGTTATAGGAAGGGGGAAACTGAGGCCGAGAGAGGCAGCGACTCACCTAGAACTGCTCAGCTGAGTGAGTACGCAGAGGCAGAAGGAGAATGGGTCAGCAGAGCTTTGTGGTCCCTAAGTCCTTTCCTGAGGGTGGAGGGAAGCCTGGACCGTGTGAGGCCTACAGCGTCTGCAAAGACCTGAAACAGACATGTCTGAAACACACACATGTGCCCAGAATCCAGGGAGCTGCCGGAAATAGAAAGCTGTAGTCAGTGCTCTTCTTGAGAAGGAGAAATACATGTTTAAATGCATTGGCCTAAATGACTGGCAAATTGCACAGATGAATTCTGAGGAAGCGGGCAGCTGATTAGCTTCAATGTTGAGTGATGAGGGTGATGGTGCTCCCTGTCCCGCCCCCTGTCCCGAGGAAGTTTATGAGGGTTTCCCGTAGAGGGAGGTGTTTGATCACCCTGGTGTTTGAGGGAGAGCCCACTGGCCTTCGGGAATCCTGTGTATGTCCCTCCCAGCATTGGAGGTTTTTCTCTGCAAGTCACATACTTCCTAAGACGCTTAACTGTCACTGAGAACATGGGTCCCCTGGTCTGACCTCATCCTGCCTCTCACCTTGTGTGCCCCTGATTTCACCCACGCCATGCCAAACCTGCACAGCGTTCTACCCACCCTGCGCAGTTCAGGCTGGAGGCGGCTGTTGTTTACTGAGGAGCTGCTCCCCGCTAGGCCCTGGGCTAGTCTTTGGGGTCCTAGAGGTGAGCAAGATTCAGCTCACTGCCTGTCCCCAAAGTGTCCCCAGCCCTCAAGGAAACAGACATGGAATCACTATCACACTGGCGGTCAGTGCTGTGACAGAGGAACACAGAGGGGCTGTGGGCACCCCAGGAGGCCTTTCTCTACTTTGTCAACTCGGGGAACTCTCATACATCTTATAAAACCCTATTGGCCTTTACCTCTGTAAAGCCTTTCTGCAGAGGCCAGATGAAAATCGTGATCTTTCCTGTGCCCACTCTTGCCTTTTGGATCCAACACTCTTCTGTCCTTAGTGTCTGTATCTTCCTTGCCCCTCACCTTGACTAGACTGTGGCTTTACGGAGGCAGCATGCTTTGTTCATGAAACCCCTAAACCTTCAGGGAAGGTTTCTTTTCCCTTCCTCTCTTTCCTAAAAAACTGGCTTTGCGCTGTGGTTTTTGGTGGATGGCAGGGAATGGCTGGAGCCCTGGGCGAATTGCGTCCCAAGGCTGCCGGGAGAAAACAGAAAGCAATGTTGCCAGAAGGAGGGGAGAGGCGGACTGAGATGCCAAGACTTTGCTAGGCCAGTGATGCCCTGCCCTCCTCCAGAGCGGCTAGACTCCGTCTCTCTCCTGGGAGTCCAGGGATCCCTGGAGTGGGCAGTGGCTGCACCTCAAAGGAGGGGAAGCTTAGCAGCTTACCTAGAATATCTGACACAGGAATACCTGCAGGGAGGACGCCTTGGAGGAGTCTAGACACACTAACACCGACTCCCAGGCACACAACCTAGAAGCACAGACACAGTGGCAGAGCGATGCAAGAACCACCCAGAGCCAGGCCGGCACTCACACTGGTGCTGCACGCACACACACACACATGCATGCACATACACATACACTCATTCATGCAGGCACACTCTTGCACACTCATATGAACACACTCATACAGGTACACTCGCCGTGCACACTCCCACACACACACTGGGTGCCCTGGTGCATGGGAAAATCTAACATGGGCTACAGAGCTGCGTCTGCTCCAAAGGAGCTCAGTGCTTGTCACTCCAGCTGCAGCACCAAGGCTGTCACCTCCCATCTCAGCTGTTCCCTGGGAGCTCAGGGACAGAGCCCATTCGTTCATTCACTCATTCACTGGAGACCCTCTCTGCTAGGCCTAGAACTGAGCACCAGAGAGATGGAGAGAGAAACAAGAGATGCGGCCTTGCACCCCTAGCTGGTCCCTAGTCCACTGGTAAAGCTGATAGGACCAGATGACAGCCTCAGGGTTGGTCAGGGCTGTGACAAGGGACCTTCAGGCTTGCGAAAGCTCAATGTCTGATGCCATGGCAAGGACCCCTCACAGCAACCCTCTGAGATGAAAATTCGTATGAGTTGGGGTAACTCCACTGTTGTAACAAAACAACCCTGGCAGTCCAGGGCCAAACACAGAAATGCATTTTCACTATGGGAAGGTCTGGTATGGGTGTGCTGGTTGGGACACAGCTCTCCTGCAGGTTCCTTCCATCCCCATCCCCTGAGCCTCCATCCCTAAGGCTTGGATCCTCACCTTACAGGCAGGGAAGGAGCTCCTGTTACTTAGCTGAATCAGGGCCAGGCATCACTTTGCTCACATTCCATTGGTCAGAACTAGTCATGTGGCCATGCCCGGGTGCAAAGGCTGCTGGGAAATGCAGTCCACACGTGGACAGCCATTTCCCGGTGACAACATTGCATTGTAGGAGGGAAGCAGGGAGGCTTGGTAGACAATTGGCTGGCTCTGCCATGGTATCTTTTCATTTCATTTTAGAGTTGAGGAAATTGGGGTGCAGGAGGGTTCCCCACTTATTCACAGACCCCCAGTGGGTAAGCATCCATGCCTCTTTTGGAGGGCTGGTGGGTGGTGGGCATTCGCCATCTGTCACTGCCTATTTTAGACCATGGAGGATCAGGATGGACGCCCACCCCTGTGTTCTGGCCTCTGGTTTGGATCACGTGCCCATGGCATGTGATATCCAGATGCCACCGCCTGGCCCTCACCTCCCCCCTTCCTCTCCCTCCTCTGCAGGTGCCGGTGCTGAAGCCCATGGACCTGATGGTGGAGGTGAGCCCTCGAAGGATCTTTGCCAACGGCCACACCTACCACATCAACTCCATCTCCGTCAATAGCGACTGCGAGACCTACATGTCGGCGGACGACCTGCGCATCAACCTCTGGCACCTGGCCATCACCGACAGGAGCTTCAGTATCCTTCACTGCGGCCCAGTGGTACCTCCCATGGGCAGGGTGGCTTCCGGTGGGCAGCAGGTTTGGTTTGGTTGTCAGCCAGCTGGTTTGGGAGTGTCTGCATTGTTTAACTTCTTCAGTGAGGCACCTCTGGCTCCTAGTATGCCTGTGAGGCCCAGATACAGAATTATACGTTGCATCTGTTTCTGAAAACCACAAAGTCAACATTGCTGAACATTGCATGTAACCCATCACCTCCTCCAGGGTGGCCATGATCCCCCTCATCCTGGGGCCTCACCAGGGGCCAGGAAGGAGACAGAGTTCAGGGCTCAGCTGCTTTGAAGGGACTGCTGACCTGGCTCAGCATCCACTGAAGGTCCCTCAGGGCCCACCTGTCCCCCACCACCCACCCCCACTGGGCCCCAAGGCAGGCTGTGTTAGCAACCAGGATGTCAGAAATCAGCTGGGTTGGGGTCCTGGGAACCCCCTGCCCAGTGTTTCCCTCTGTCAGGGCAAGGTAGGGGCAACAGCACTGATGATTCCCAGCGACTGCTGGGGAGGGAGCTGGTGATGACATGAACACTGGCCTGCAGGCGGGGCAAGGCTTGGCCTGCACTTGGCTGGTGGGTGGGCAGGCAGTTTGCTGAGATGTCACTATTCTGCATACAAACAATGATAATTATAATAACGTACAGTGAGGCTCTGTGACTAACATCACACATTCATTTTAACTCATTTCATCTTCACAACAACCCTATGAGGTAGGTACTTTTATAAATCCCCTTTACAGATGAGGAAACTGAGTCACAGAGCACCCAAGTTAACTTGCTAAAAGTTCACTGCCAGCAAGTGTCAAAGCTGGGCTTCAAACCCAGGCCCTCGGGCCCCAGAGTCCCCACTTCTAACCTCCACCCCACATTGCCCTTTGTGGAGGACGCTGCCCGGGTGTGTCTCAGAAGGGGTGGGAAGACCCACCTGAGAGCGTCCGTGCAACCGGATGGTCTCCCGACACCAGGCAGTCTGGGCACCCAGCGCTGGTCAGGAGTGGGCTGTGTCCCTGGGAGCAGCAGAAGTCGGGACAGCTGTGGGGTGCAGGGGAGGCCCGGAGCAGTCTGGGAAGGGCGAAAGAGTAACATGGCTTTTGTGGGCTGAGAGCCAGGTGTGGCCAGAGAGCCTTGGGCAGGGAGACCCTCAGGAAACAGGAGGAAGGGAGAGCAAAGTGTCAGATGTCCCCTGAGTCAGCCGGGGGGCTCGGGGCACATACGTGGGCATCAGGGGCAGAAAGTCTGTGTGGGTCTTACTGCCACCTTCAAGCTCTGTGACTCTGGGTGAGTGACCCCCCTCTCTGAGCCTCTGTCTTTTCAGCCGTACCTCGCATAGAGCTGCCGGGTGCCGTCAGTGAGCCCCTCTGTGTGATGCCCCCAGCACTCAGTCAGCACTTGGGGGTGTTAGGAAGCATCAGCATCTCTCTCCCTTCTCCTCTCCCAAAGTCATGGAGGACCCAGAGCTGGGAGGCTAGACTGGGATGGCCGGAAAGGTTGCAGGAAGGATTAGGGCCTGAGCTGCCATGAAGGGTTGAAGCTCAGATTTCTCTGGATGTAGAGGGCTGGGCTGGGCATCTGTCTGACCCTCCATTGAGGCCATTGGGCCCCTCCTGTCCACAGTGCTCAGAGCATCAGTTGGTTAGACTCTTCCTGCTGTGTGAGCATGTTTGATGTACACAGCTGTAAGAGAGCATCGGGCCAGGTGGTGTCAGGGACTGGAGCAGCATGGGTGGCAGCTCTCTGGGCTTCCTGCCTCTGCTCTGTTCTGTGGCTTCAATCTCAGGCTCTGCATCATGGCCAGTTGGTGCCAGTAGTTTGGGCCCCACCATCCCAGAATAAAGTCCAGGCGAAATGAGACCAGTTCTCTCTGAACTGTCCCACCAGGATCCTAGATGGCACCCCGTGGGCTCTAACTGGGGGCGAATGCCTTGCTGTGATCTGCCAGGCTGGACTCCTGTACCTCTCCCTGGTGCTGTAGGGAGTCAGCTCCATCCCCAGCCCCTGTATGTGGGGGAGGGGCGGTCTCCTAGCAGGAGCTCCAGGTCTGCAAATGGGGAAGGTGCAGGGCTCACCGAGCTGCCTGGACAGTGCCGTACCGTTTACAAATCAGCCTGCCGTTCAGTGTCTCACTGGTGTTCAGAGACAGTGGTAATATGATGATCATCCCATTTCATAGATGAGGAAACAGAGGCTGGGGAGATGAGGGACTGGCCCAGAGCCCCCAGTTGGCAGGGGCAGAGCTGGAGCTCGTGCACGGGCCTCCACACCTGGTCCAGGGCTTTTGCCCTGCCCTCGGCCTGCCTCCTGGAGCCCTGGGATGGTGACAGCCACCTTCCTTGAGCCACCGCCTCCTTCCTGCTGGGCTTGGGTGGGATGATAATCCCTGCTTACTTTTCCTGTCTGGGCTGCTTTGAGGATTCTGAGACACTGTGGACGCCGAAGCCGTTTATAAAGAGCCATAGCGCCCTGGGGTATGCATGGGATGCTGCTTCATTTCATTTATCCAACTGTTAATTCCCTGTGTCTTTAGTCCCAGGCCTGGACATGGAATGAATGGCAGAAACTCACCCCTTCCCTGGAGGGCTCGGGTGCTGTTGGGGACACAGCCCTGACATGGCAATGTAAGGGAGGGCGTCATCCCTGCTGTATCCCAGAGTCTGGACGAGCTGCTGTGGGCAGCCAAGGAGGCGAGAGAAGGAATTTGGGTGGGAAGCTCCCTGGACTGGAGAAGGCTGCCTGAGAGCATAGGTATACGGGAGGCGGACACAGGAGGCGGACGCAGGAGGAGGGGGAAGGTGCAGAGCTGTGGTGCTGTGGGTGGTGCAGGCAGGGGCCTTTCTCCTGGGGCGGGGGCCCCGAACACCAGTCATTCACAAAGCACCCACAGCTGTGCCTGCCTCCATATGCCACGCATGCTTCCCTTTACTGTTCGCATTTTTAAAAATTCATTTTCTTTCAATCAAGTTGCTTTATTTTTGCCTAAGTAACTTTCTTTTGAAAGGGAATTGAATTTCACCAGCACGAGTTAAAATAAAACGTATCACATAGGATAAATAGGAGGTAGCTGTAACTGTAAGGGCTATCCACACAAAACGGTGGGAATAAGATCCAGCCTCAGCCCTGTCCCCTGGAATGTTCTGTGATAATAGACCACTCTGTCTGCACTCACAGGGCGGCAGCCACCAGGCCTTGAGCCTGCTGAGTGCCTAAAACATGGCTCGGTGACTGACGAACGTCAGCGCTAATTTGATTTAGTTCTAGTGGATTCAGACTTCAAACGAAATAGCCACGTGTGGGCAGCGGCCACTGAACAGGATGTGCCGCCTCTCTCCAGGCTGCCCTTAGACCCGGAAATGGTTCTCTCTGAGAAGATGGAGGTAAACATATGCTTCAGGGTTAAGGTAGGAGAGCACAAGACAGAGACGCCCCCCTCGTTCATCAGAAGGGTTGAACCCTGCCTCGGTGTCTGCATCTTTATTACATTACTGGAGGCTGTGCTGACTTCCCACTTGCCTGCTTCCCGGGCTGGGAAGCTGTTGAGCTATTGATGTACCGTAAGCAGGGGCGCGTCACTAGTCAGCTTTGGAGGTGCCTTGGGTGTGTGTTGTGGGTGGACTGGATTGCAGCAGACAAGGCTGGCGGCCTGGGGGCTGGCAAGGAGACCCAGGGAGACAGAGTGAGAGGCAGGGCCAGAGCGTGGCTATGGGCGGGAGGCGGGCGAGGAGTGAGATTGTGAGGCTGGCGATGTCATAGATTTACGTTGTATCATAACTATCTTTGGATGGGGGTGACCACAAAGACATTTGAGCAAGTTAGTTGTGAATAAGAAAAGGGGGTTGGTTCATCCCAGGATGGCAGAGCCCTCCCTGGTCACTACTGTCAGCCTTGCCTCCGGCCCCATCCCGAACACACAAATTGTGCCCTGTCCACATGTTGCAGAGCATACCATTTACCAGCAGGCATTTATTAAGCACCTACTGTGTGCCAGGCCTCATTGATGATGCTGGAACTAGATAAAGATTCTACCCCCAGGAGTGGACACATGATAAACCACTAGTAAAATACCTGGCATTGGAGCAGGTGGTCCGTGGGTGCTACGGGGGGTCGGTGGCCCAGCCAGCACAGCCGTGTAAGTTTCTCTCCAGCCACGCCTGCTGCTGGCTGCAGGCCCCCGGTCGGTAGAGGGTGAGCCAGGGTGTGGTTTTGCCAAGTGTAGACATGGAGCTGATGGTGTCTGCAAGGGAGTGAAAATAATGATTATTGACCAAAGAATCTGAGTCAGGCGAGGGACAGTGACAAGGGTGGTGTATCGGCAGATCAAGGGCCCCTGTGGATCCTGGGAACTCCCCTGGCAGCACACCCTGCCCTGTAACTCAGTGTCAGATCTCTGTGTAGCTTCCCGTTCTGTAACAATGATTAACTGAAATATACAGCACCCTGGTCTTAACGATGGAGGAGTGTGTGTCTGTAGCATGCTGAAGATTTCGAGCTGGACTTGAGGCAGCCCTGACTGGGGAACTGAGGCTTTTGGCAGGAGTTGAGTGGAGTCTCTAAGGGCGTGCAGTGACCGTGGAAACCTCCCCTGATTAGATCAATCCACTTGGGAACCTCAGTGCACCTGGCTCTTTCCATGGCCTGCTGCTGCTTGGCCAGAGCAGTGACAGGACACGGACACAGGGCTCACACCATGGAGACAAGCCTCACTTGGCAGGGAAGGTGTCAGGACTATGGGCTGCAGGTGCCATGATGGGGCTGATCGCAGCTGAGTAATGAGAAGAGGCGTTTCATTTCTGACATGGGAGGAGGCCAGCAAGGCAGCTGAGACTCCGTGCGGAGCTGGGAATTGCTTTGAATTTTTGAGACACCTTTTGAGCAAGTCTCAGTGGGGTGGATTCTGGCTGTCAGAGGATGACAGTTCTGATTAGTCCTGACAAGAAAAACCCAGGATCGGGAGGCCTGTACCCACCCAGAGCCAGGGGAAGACGTGGTCTGGACTTGCGGGTCGTGTCCTTTTGACCCTCACTCTCTGGGGTCCTCGCTTGGCCTGATGACGCTGTTCGGTCCCCCATGTCCACTGGAGGTTTTCCACTGCTTGGCGTCTCCTAAGTCCAATCACTAACACTATCTGTCTCGGCAAAACTGATTTTTAGTAACCATATCAAGAGAAAGGAAAAATTTTTCTTAGTAAAGGAGAAAAAGAGGGCATTGCTTTGACTAGTCAACAATGAGAAAGGTGACTCAGAGGATATGTCTGCTGTAATTCCGTCATTGACTCTCAGATGGAGGAAGGGAGCCTGGTGATACTGAGGCTCTGTGACCTGTCTCAGTGCAGTCACCAAGGCTCAAGCAGGAGGAGCCCTCCTAGCCTCCTCCCTCTCCCTCACCCTTAGAATGAAAGAGGTGCCCAGCCCTCTCTACTCTCTCCCAGACACTCGCCCGCATCCTGCCCTGCCCTGCCCGGCAGCCTGCTGCACAGTTGTGAGATCGGCTCATTGGAACCTCTGGTCTGACCATGTCAGCCCCGCTTAAGGCTCTCAGGGGTTCCCCTCTGGCTTCTGGAGAAAGCCTGGACCCCTCCACAGTGCCCTGTGCCCTTGGAGACCAGCGCCTGCCACCTCTCGGTCACACTTGCTGACTCCTTCAGCTGCTGGGTCCCTGGCATGGGGCGGGGTTGGGCAGAGCACTGCCATCCTAACCCATTGCCTGGGAGCCTCTGACCTGTCCTTGTCACACCCCTCCCAGGCTGGTCAGAGCCCCTCTAAGCCTGCAGCTCCTCGGCTGCCCCTGGTACTGTGACAGCCTCCCCCATTTTGTGGTGGAAGCCCTGAGATCGGGAGTCCAGGGTGAGGCCTTTCTGCAGTGCCTGCAGCACACAGGACCTGGTGATAGGAGGTACTTATGAACAGTTGTAGGTGGAGTGGTCCTGAAGTTCATCATTTCCATGTGGTCTTGGGATGCAGATACCTCCTTTTTGATCTGGGATCCTGGGGAATCAGAGACCCCAGACCCTAAAGTACAGGAGAAGGAGCCTGGGCTCTGGGCTCTGGTGGGCCTGGGCTCACACCCATTGCTCACGCTCCTGACCATCAGCTTCCCTGAATGTAAAATGGGAAAACTCTCTTTTATAAGGATATTTGCAAGGAATAAAGAAATCTTTCACATATAGGGCCTGGTGCCTAATTGGAGCCCAGCAAGAGGGTGGTTTATTTTGTCTCTTTAACAATAGCCCCTCAAATATTTAAGGCTGGTTCTCATGAAATCCCAGCATCTCTGATTGTTAAAACTCCTTTTTCCACAGTGCAGTTTCAGCATCTGTTTGAGCAGCCTCTCCCGTCCTTTAATACCAATATTTTGAGACTGTAAACACAGCACTGGGTGATTTTTCTTGAGTTTGATGCGTCTTCAAGGTAACAAATTACACAGGAGGTCTCAGCGGATGGACCTCTGCTTTATTTTTAGCACCCAGAGAATTTTAAAGGTGGTTTGCTTGATTTCTCTCCCTTGGTGATTTCTCAGGGTGGAAGCTGGCATCACACTGAGCCTCAATCTGGACGACATTTCTAATTCCCATTTACAGAGCAAGTCCTCTCGGCCAGGTGGGCTGGGGGTAGAGGGGACAGTGATTTTCTGTAAGAGGCTCAGAACCTTCATCAGCCCATGCCTGCCTGAGGACTCAGCTTGTCCTCTGTGCAGGGAACAAAGGAAGGAGCAGACATGGCCCTTCTGCGTGCAGGCCCCGTGCTGGGCTAATGGACCCTGATCCCGGGCTCCACCCCTGCCCCTGCCATTGACCCTGATCAGTCACTCAGTCTTTCTGCACCTTCTTTTTCTCATCCACCCCATGGGAGCATGTCTTCTGTACCAGTGTAAAGGTAGAATGGCCAATGAGTACAGGGCCTGATGTGGTGTAGACACACAACCCTTACCAGCCCATGACCCACTGTCGGGCACCTTGCAGGCTGCCTCTTCATCCTGCCCATGATGCTAATTACAGAGAAGGAAACTGGGCTGCCCTGCTCAGAGATGCTCTGTTCACAGCATATCTGATAAGTAGAGCTGATGGCCAGAAGCAGCGCCAGGAGTCTGGAGCCCTGGGTTCTGACTCCAGCTCTGCCGCTACCTGCCTGCGGTTCCGTGCATTCACTGGTTCATTTGACAGCATTGGCCAAGAGTCTACTCTGTGCTGGGCATCATACTCGGAGCTAGGGAAGCAGACAGGGTATCTGCCAGGGCCTGCAGGTTCAGTTGTATGGGTTATCTGCTGCATAAAGGAAGCGGGTGAGTGGAGGCAGAAATCCAAGCCAAGTACTTTGGGAGGAAGGGACTTGTTTGTTTTTCAGTTCTGCATGGAAGAGCTGTCTTTTCATAATTGGCACAAAGGCACATTTTTTTTGGGGGGGGACGGAGTCTTGCTCTGTCTCCCAGGTTGCAGTGGTGCAAGCTTGGCTCACTGCAACCTCTACCTCCTGGGGTCAAGCAATTCTCCTGTCTTAGCCTCCTGAGCAGCTGGGACTACAGGCACCTGCCAGCACTCTCGCTAATTTTTGTATTTTTAGTAGAGACAGGGTTTCACCTTGTTGGTCAGGCTGGTCTCAAACTTCTGACCTCAGGTTATCTGCCCTCCTCAGCCTCCCAAAGTGCTGGGGTTATAGGTGTGAGCCACCACGCCAGGCCCAAAGGCACCTTTTGAGTGAATGTGGATCCTGATGCTGCCCAGGTGAACTTTGTAGGTGAGCAAAAAGATGGCCTTCTTCTTGTTCAAGCCCCAGTGAGTCCCGTGATCCCGTGGTCCGAATGCACCCAGAGCCCTCCTGCCTCTTCCTCCCAGCACATGTCCAGGCCCCTGTCATGTCTCACCCTGATCATGATGATGACCTGACTGGCCTCCCTTCTTAAGTCTAGGAGCCAGACTGCCAGGG
The DNA here is from genome assembly GCF_001604975.1 of Cebus imitator. Classification (NCBI taxonomy): domain Eukaryota; kingdom Metazoa; phylum Chordata; class Mammalia; order Primates; family Cebidae; genus Cebus; species Cebus imitator. The sequence goes on from NW_016107432.1 coordinate 7,020,578, forward strand.
CTTAGACCTTGGCCCCAAGACCTAGTGACTCTGCGGCCTCGGTCAGCTCACGTGGGCTCCCTGTGCCTCAGCTCCTCACCTGTAAAGCGAGGCGAAGCCCCTGCTTGACACCATGGGGCTGCTTGAGGACTGGGTGCTATGATGACATCTAGGAAGCCTTTAGGGCAGTGCCTGGCAAAACACTCATCTGCAGCATCATCGCTTCATCAGCTGTTTCCCCACGGATCTCTTGTCTGTTCTCCTACAACATGAGTTTTTTTTTAATACCAGATCATGTCACTCCCTGCTCAGAACCCTTCAGCTACTTCTCTCAACTTGGAGTAACTCTACCCCTTTCTCTGGCTTCCAAGGCCCTCCAGGAGCTGGCCCTGGCTTCTCCCTGGCTCACTTCCTCTTCTCTCCCGTTCCTCCCCGGCTTAGCCTTCCTGGCCCCCCCACTCTTCACCATATTTCCAGCCATCTCCTGTAGCAGAGCCATTTTGCTCTGGTTGTTCCCTCCACCTGTGAATTTCTCCCACTCATCCACTCAGTGGACACCTTCTCAGAGGGGCCCTCCTTGACTATCTGTCTCAACTAGTACCTCCCCTCCCTGACTCCCTCAAGCCCCTTCCCTTGAGCCTTGGATCCTACCACATCCCCTGTTCATTTCCCACCTCCCCCTCCTAGACTAGCAGCTTCATGAGAGCAGTTAACTTGTTTGATTTACCTGGAATAATGCCTGGTCCAGAGTAGATGCTCCAAGAACGGAACCAGCACAATAAAGTGAGATGGGTGTAGAAAAAGGTGGGGAGGACCGCAGCCTCCCTGGAAGGTCCTTGATTAAAAGGCATTGGCACTGAGGCTTCTGTCCTGGGCCTGCCACGTGGTTCCCTGGCAGGTTGCTTGCTTCTTCTTCCTGGACACCGATTTCCCCTTCTCTGGGCTGGACTGGTGTCCTGAAGCTGGCTTTCATTCAGACCTGGTTATCCTTGCCAGGTCTCCCTTGTTCTGACTATGTGTGACCTTGTGTCTTGCCTGCTTGCTGGCATGATACAAGGTCACACACACTTTGTCACAGTCAGGTGTGCACGTCTCTTCCCAAAACCATGTTCATGGACATTGATTTGGGAGATTGAATTTGACCATGGGTGGTAGTATTTCTACAGATACCTCCAAACACCACAAAATCAGTGTCTCCCCTCCCCAGAAGAGACGATATTGTTCAAGTTACCAGCACACCACTGCTGTGGGGCCTTCACAAGGCCAGGCAGTTGGTCAGCCAGCTTCCACCATGACTGAGGGCTTCCTGCGTGCAATGGTGCTGTCCATGGTGCTGACCCCGTTGTGCGCCATGGCTGCGTCGATTTCAGCATCTCCACCTCCCACCCCACTGTCACTACTTGCTGTGTTACACAGTGTTCTGAGCGTGCTACCCACATTAACTGATTGAATCCTCCCAATAACACTATGTGGTAGGCATTATTAATATCCCCCTTTTACAGATGAGGAAACAAAGCCACAGTAAGTTTCAGTTATCTAGCCAAAGTCAAACAGTGAGAGCAGGTGCCGGGGCTGGGATTCACACTTCAGCTGCCTGGATGCAGACAGAACCCATGCACTTAACTGTCACGCTACACTGCCTCTCAGTCATGATGATAACAGCCCCAGTTGCAGCCTGCCTGGCACTGCGGTGAACAGATGCATGACGCTGCTGGTTGCATTTCACTCTCATGACCACTTGCTAGGTGGGAGTGTGACTCTCCCAACTCTGCAGAAGCGGAGATGGGCTCTGAGAGGTGGGCTCCCTTGCCCAAGGCCCCTCTTAGCCCAGTGTCCTTCTGATGGCCTGTCCAGCTCTGTTGGGACAGCCACATTTCTTGGTTCTTCCTTTAGATCCTGTGGAGAGACAACCCCAATTGCAGGAGAGATTGGAGGTTGTTTTGTGATGAACATGCTGTCAGTAGCTCTGTGGCATTCCTCACATGTGCCCTGCAGATGGGATGGTAGAGATATGAGACCCTGGCAGGCCTCCTGTCCCTTCCCGACAGACCTCCTTGGCATTTATAGAGCTTGCTCCCTGTTAAAATCCTCTTCACCCAAGACCTGAGCCCCAGACCTTTGGCCTGCTTCCCTCTTCAGGATGGGTCCTGCCACCCCAGCCTCATGTCAGGACCCCCCTCCCTCACAGCTCACACTCCATCATCTTGGAGCCTCTACCTCCCCAGCTGCCCTCTTAGAACTCCTCTCCTTTCAGACAGAGCCCATGCTCCCTCCGTGGCCTGCTGGCCCCGCATCCTCTCCAGCCTGGCTCTTCCCTCTCTGCCTCCCTCCCTCGTGCTCAGCCACCTGACCTCTCACACCTCTGAGCCTTGCAATCCCCTTCTTCAGCCTCCTCTCCCCCTCTGACACACACACACACACCAAACACTTTCCTACCCCCTGACTCTGCCTAGATAACTCCTACTCACCATGGGCCTCAGAGGGCCCTTCCCTGACTCTACACCATCTCAGGGCCTCATTATAAATCTCTGACATGAGCACCTGTATCTCTCTTGGGCCATCGATTGATCATGGAGGTAAATCTGCTTCCCTGCCAGACTGGGAGCCTCTGGTCTGCTCCTTCTCAGCGCCTTGGGAGTACAGCTGCCTGGGCGCACATCCCAGATCCGTCCAACCTTGGGCTCCCCCTCCCAGTTCTTGCAAACCAAGGCATGCCATTCGCCACAGACCCTCATAGTCCTCCCAGGGGTGACAAGCACTGTACCATTTGCATCCTGCTTAATTGTATGCTTTTTTTTCCAGAGGAAGAGAAAGACTCTGATTCTGAATTCTAATTTAACTAACTTTAACTTAACTGTAGCCATGTGCTGTGTCTTTTGACATATGTCATCTGGTGAAATCCTCATGACAGTCCTGCAAAGCAGAAGTTATCAACCCATTCTGCAGATGAGAAAGCAGAGCACGGCAAGGCTGAGTTTTCAAGAGGTCTCACAGATGTTAGGCAGTGGGGCTGGACTTTCAAGCTTTGTGATACAGAAGTCAGCACTTTCTTCCTTTTTCATAGCTTAGTTGATTCTAAGCACTTAGGAATCACATGAACTGGGCCGTGGTAGAGCTGTGAAGATAAGCTCATGACATAGAGAGCAGGGCTCGGTGGCTGGTGCAGTGAGTGGTGAGATAGGACAGCGTCTTTCCCCTGGTTCTAGCAAGCTGAGTTCTTCTCACTGCGAGGAATTGCATCATGGATAAGGTGTTCTGAGCAGAGAAGGGAAGGAAGCTGTTACAGGCTAAATTGTCTCTCCCATCCCCATTCATATGTTGAAACCCTGACTCCCAGAACCTCAGAATGGCTGTATTTGGAGACAGGGCCTTTAAGGGGTGACTAAGTTAAAACAAGGCTGGTAAGGTGGGCCCTGATCCAGTCTGACTGGTGTTCTTATAAGAAGAGGTGATTAGAACAGACAGAGATGTTAACGCGCAGGAATCAGCATGTCGGGACACCAGAAGGCACCAGAAGGCAGCCACCTTCAAGCCGAGGAGATGGGCCTTGGAGGGAGCCAGCCTCGAGGACACCTTGTTCTTGGACTTCGGGCCTCCATAGCTGTGAGAAACACATATTGTTTAAGCCACTCGGTCTGTGGCATTTTGCTATGGCAGCCAGAATCCTCCTGTAGGGTCTGACGTGCCTTGCCCTGTTTGTAGTCAGGTCATCTTTGGAGAAGATTTGCTGAAAAGGCAGTTTTTCAAGACTCCCTCCATGTGCGGGAGGCCCTCTAGGGCACCTCCGCATCCAGCATCCCTGCGAGCCCAAGTGGGAGGCCTTTCGTGGCTCTTGGCCTGGCTGCCTCCCTCCCTGACTCTGGTGGCTGCTTGGTTGCCATGGCAACAGCTTTCTCCATCCTGAGAGCAGGCTCCTGCCGAGACAGCTAGATGAGCCTCACTGTGCTCTGTTAAATCCGTGAAGCCCCAGGCTGCAACCCTCTCTCTCATGGATCCCTGCGCTGCACCCGGCATCCCCCTTGCTGAGGACACAAGCCAGTCCAGCCAGCCTGGCATCAGGCTGACCATCAGCACTCTTAGGGTGCTGACCCCATGGGGAGAGCTGCAGATGGTGTGGAAATGCGTTTACTCCATAACAGTGGGAGGAATGCTGACTGGAAGCTAGGGAGCCAGCATTTCAGTCCTTACTCTGCCAGGGCTCTGTGTGTGGTGGCCCTGGGCAAATCACTGCCCGCCCTGGGCCTCCCTCTCCTTCTAGGTGTGGTTGGCACATGGGCAGTTCCTTCCTGCAGGGGTGGACCATTTGCCTGGCCTGTGCTGGAGCACAGCTCTCTGGGTTATTACTGTGTCTCAAAGTTCAATGACTTGCTGTGGTTTTTAGATTAGCTTGTTGTGGGGTCTCCACCGGGGCCTGTCATGATGTGAATATTTGCACACTACCTTGGCATTTATGGAGTGCTTTGCACACCTGCTTCTCACATGAGCTCCTTGCCAGAACCAACCAGTGATGCTTCTTCATTTCCTGTGCCTGGCTGTGTTTCCGGTCAGCAGAGATTTGCCCCATAGAGGAGTGGGCAGCCCTTGGTTCCTGTGCTCACCTTGCAGGAGAGGGCGGCCGGGGTGCAGACCTGGGCAGCCACCTCCTCCAGCTGCGTGTGAGGCTGGTGTGACTGTGGCCAACATGATGAAACCCCGTCTCTACTAAAATACAAAAATTAGCCAGGCATGGTGGCAGGCACCTGTAATCCTAGCTACTCAGGAGACTGAGGCGGGAGAATTGCTTGAACCTGGGAGGCGGAGATTGCAGTGAGCTGAGATCACACCACTGCACTCCAGCCTGGCTCCTCTGGAACTCCTGACCTCATGATCTACCGGCCTTGGCCTCCCAAAGTGCTGGGATTACAGGCGAGACCACCACGCCCAGCTCTTTTTTTTTTTTTTTTGAGATGGAGTCTTGCTGTTGTTACCCAGGATGGAGTGTAATGGCAGGATCTCAGCTCACTGTAGCTTCTGACTCCCAAATTCAAGCGATTCTCCTGCCTCAGCCTCCCAAGTAGCTGGGATTACCGGCGCACACCACCACGCCCAGCTAATTTTTTTGTATTTTAGTAGAGGCAAGATTTCACCACATTGGCCAGGCTGGTCTCAAACTCCTGACCCTACATGATCTGCCTGCCTCAGCCTCTCAGCCTCCCAAAGTGCTGGGATTACAGGCATGAGCCACTGTGCCCTTCCTTTTTTTTCAGACAGGGTCTTACTCTGTCGTCCAGGCTGGAGTGCAGTGGCATGATCTCAGGTCACTGCAACCTCCACCTCCCAGGGTCAAGCGATTCTCTTGCATCAGCCTCTTGAGTATCTGGGATTACAGGTACCCACCACCATGCTCAGCTAATTTTATTGTACTTAATAAGCAGTGATTAATCCTTGCAAAAAGAGAAAGCAAAAAATCTGTAATTAAGCGAGGTAAAAGAAATGTTTATTTTAGGGGACAGAGATTTATAGGAGGCTACTTTGTTAAGGAACATTCAGGCAGCAATCTGAGGGGCATGAATGGGAGGTCCCTGCAGTGGGAATGTTTCCATCACACCCTGGGCTGACTGGGTGCCTCCTCCATGTGCACAACCTGCAGCTTCCTCTAAGGGGCACTGGGGCCCGGCTGTGGGGGGCTGTGAGCAGAGGAACCCAGGCTGGATTCGCAGTCATGCACCTGGCTGAGGTATCAGCTCTGCTGCTCACTGACCGTGGAACCCTCTGAGCCTGTCTCTGGACCTAAAGAAAGCCAAGCAGAGCACCAGCTGCCTTCTGCACCCTGTTAGTGTGTGTTGGGGTGGGGGTAGGGGCAAATGATGGTGAATTTCTAAATTGGAAGGACTGCTCCCCATCTAATATTCATCCACAGATCAGTCATGCAGCGAACATATCCCAGGCACCAGCTCTAGGCAGGTCATGTGTGAGGGGTGTGGGGGCACAGAGGTGGATCCGGTGGGGGAGCCTGCACTGGAGCTGACCACAGGGAGGGAGAGGTGGGCACATACACAGCATGGTGGTCCTGAGGATGAGCAGATGGGTAGGACCTCCCCTTGGTGTTCAGGCGGAGACACCGTGACTCAGAATGTTACAGCAACTTCAAATTGCTGGACAACTTCAAACTGCTGGCGGGTGGGGAGGGAGAAGTGGCCAAGCTGAGATGGAGGAAGAGCAGGCAAGGGCTGCATGCCGGGCAAGTCTGACCTCCTCGGTGGGGTGGGGAGGCCATGATGCAGGGTAGCGGGGAGTCCCGCAGCTATTTGAGGAAGTTCACTCTAGCTGAGCTTGGGCACGGACCCCCATGGGGACAGAGATGCTGATGGCCTGAGCTGAGGGGCGGAGTAGAAAGAGCTTCAGGTGGATGAGCCCCGGGCCCTGCAGACTGGCTGGACAAGGGAAGGGCCTAGAATGATCAAGAAGCTCTCCTGAGGCCTGGCTCAGCGTTCCAGGGCTGGGGATGGGAAAATGAGGAATTCTAGAAAGAGTGGTGTGGGGCGCTGTTAGTGTGGGGAGCTCTTGGTGTGGGGAGCTCTCGGTATGGGGGGCTGTCGGTGTGGGGGGCTGTCGGTGTGGGGGCTGTCGGTGTGGGGGGGCTGTCGGTGTGGGGGGCTGTCGGTGTGGGGGGCGGGCAGCCTGGGGGCTGTTGGCGTGGGGAGCTGTCGGTGTGGGGGGCTGTCGGCGTGGGGGGGCTGTCGGTGTGGGGGGCTGTCGGTGTGGGGGCTGTGCAGGCATCCCGGGCACTGGCATTGCGTCTGCCCTTGCTTCCTAACTCTCAGGAGGCACCTTGAGTGGATTAGCAACCTGTGGCTGCTGTAACAAGTTGCCATAAACTTAATGGTTTCAAACAACAGACATATTCTCACTATCATGGATGTCACAAGCTCTAAATCCAGGTGTTGGCAGGCCCCTGCTGTCTCTGAAGGATCTAGGGAGGAGCCTTCCTCTTCTCCTCTACCTGCAGGGCTCCAGATGTTCCTGCAGCCTCATTGCTCCAGCTCGTCTCCACGTGGCCTTCTCCTCTGCTGTCTCCTCGCCCTTCTCTTAGGAGGTCACCTGTCCTTGCATTTAGGGCCCACCTGGGTAATCCAGGGTGATCTCATCTCAAGATCTTTAATTACATCTGCAAACCCTTTTCCCAAATGAGAACACACCCCACAGTCTCTGGGGGTTAGGTCGTTACGGACACATACTACCCTAACGTACTTGTGGGGGCCGCTCTTCAACCCACCACAGTGGAGGAAAGTAACCTATGCTCAGTTGAGGCGTATGGAATTGAAGAATGGCATTTCCTTCTCTCCCTTTCGTCCCCTCCGTGTAACTTACTCCTCTCTCTGGGATTCCTACCTGTGTCTGACAAACTTTTCTTGCAGGGAAAATGCCTCTTAGCTGCTACAGTGTGACTGCAAGTTAGACAACGCTCAGCAGACAGCTGGAGTGGAATTAGATGGGAAAACAGAAGATGAATAATTCAAGCAGCTTTGCCAGGGGAAGGGCGACTCTTAAATGAGCCCAATTATGCTCGTTCCCAAGGGAGGCCAGTCCTGAAACAAACCTTGTGAAGCAGTTTTTCAAGTGGGATTTAGGCAGCTCTCATGAAACAGGGTGGGGCCACCTGGGGTTAGTCCTGGAAAGGAAAGGGCCCAGACCCTCATTTTGCAGATGGGGAAACCAAGCCTTGCCGAATGGAAACAATGTTCCAGTGACAGCCAAGACCAGACGCCCAGCTGGGGACCCGGCTTCTGACCTGGTGCTGGTCCTGCCAAAGTGAAAGCCACCGAATGTGGTCACTGGGCCACATGCTTCAGAGTCCACACACAGAGGCCACGGTGTGAGGCAGAAAGGAGTGGTCACAGTAGCTGAGTTTGGGGCATAATTTTTGTGACCTGGAGGCTTCTCCACAGCCACCTCCTTGTCAGGAGTCGGTCTTCAGGTCCCTGTGTTATGATGGATGGAGGGAGCGCCAACAGGGACCGCCCCGCTAGGTAATTAATTCCTTTTGCAAAGGGCTGGGCTGCAGGCCCAGGTGGGTCCTATGGCCACCTGAGCCAAAGTCTTGGAGAGACGGTCCCAGGGTCTGGGTGACGATAGACCCAGCCGGGTGCCCACGCCCCAGAGGGTGCCGTGCTGCCCAGAGGTTCTCGGCACGGCTCTGGGCCCTGGGATTCAGAGGCTTGGGACTGCTTGCCTCTTCAGGGAGCTCCTGCTGTGGGGTCCCTGCTGCATTCGCTGTGACAGTGATTTCGCTTGTCTGCCAGGGGCTGTGCCTCACATGACAGTGTCACAGCATCCACTCTATCCAAAGACAGAAACAGCAGGAGAGAGTTCCCCATGATGTCTCCCCCATGGTCCTGGGCTGTTGGTGGGACCCAGGTTTGGGGTACTTTGTCTCCCTAATGCCAGGCCCTTGATCCCTTTGCCTTTGAGGACTCTCCTCCCTAGCCTACACGCGGGGGGCTCGATTGAGTGTCCGTGCCCATCAGCCGGCCCTGGGTTGCTGTGGTTCGGGTGTGTTTGCCACAGGGCTACAGATGTAATGGAACCTGTGTACTTATTTATTTATTTATTTATTTATTTTTGAGATGGAGTCTCTCTCTCTCTGTCACCCTGGCTGGAGTGCAGTGGCTCGATCTTGGCTCACCACAACCTCTGCCTCCTGGGTCAAGCGATTCTCCTGCCTCAGCCTCCCAAGTAGCTGGGATTACAGACACGTGCCACCACGCCCACCTAATTTTTGTGTGTTTTTAGTAGAGATGGGGTTTTTCGTGTTGGTCAGGCTGGTCTTGAACTCCTGAGCTCAGGTTACTCACCTGCCTTGGCCTCCCAAAGTGCTGGGATTACAGGTGTGAGCCATGACACCCAGCCTCCTGCATACTTTGAAAAGTTCTAAAGCATCCCCAGGTGGGAAGGAAAGCACGTTTCGGGGGACACAGAACCTGTCAGGAGGGCCAGGTTATGCAGTGGTGGAAAACAACCTGAAGGTCCCCAAGGCTTCAAACACCCAGGTGCATTTCCCCCTTACGCTGCAAATGTGCCCATAACAGGCTGGCTTGGGTGAGGTCTCACTGCAGAGGGAACAGCGTCACAGCACACCACGTCCTGGCTCTTAAAACTTCAGCCTGGAGTCAACATACCTCACTTTTGGATATTCATTGGCAGAAGCAACAAGCCACCGGCCACTCTGAGTTCTGAAAGACTGGGAGAGAGGTCTTCCCTGGGAGAGAGCCTGGAATGTTCAGGGAACCCCATGCATCAGCGTTTGGTTTCATCCCACCAAGTGCTCCTCCACCCACTCCACCCACATGGGGCTCATAGTGCCCCATGAGCTGTAACCCCAGAAAATACAGCAGGAATGAGGGTCCTGATGACACAAGCAGAACTCACATGGGACCTGCATTCCCCGGCTCTTCTGTTGCCACCAAGCTTCCCACGGCTTCTGTGTGTCTCGAGGTCTCAGAGAGAATGCAGTCCCCGTCTGCTCTGACTCTAGTGCACAGCATTGTCCACGGGCCATCACACTCATGTGCATGACACTTCATCAGTGGCTGCACTTTTTCTCTGGATCCCATTCTAGGAAAGTTCAGTAAGGACTTGAGAGCCACCGTGAACGGGTAGTGTGTCCTGGAAAGCCATGGACACACGGGGCCCATGAAGGCTGGGCTGCCGGGCAGACGTTGGTGAAGTCAGTGTGGGAGGAGCTCTTTTCTCGCTTGGCCTTCAGTATCATCTTTCATTATTTAATCTCTGCTTCTTTTCATACCGGAAAACTGTAGTTTCCTGGGAAACCAGCCAGGTGGTGATGACTTAGCTCATTTTTCCCTCTCTTTCTATTTTTACGTGATTCTCAGTTTCTGGTTAATGATGTGCTTCCAGGAAGCAAGATTTGAGCGCGAGCACAGAGACCCCTGTGGGTGCTTTCTGACGCACAGATCAGCCATTGTTTCTTGGCATTTTGTAAACCCTTGTGTTTAGAGAGGTCAGAAAATACTGCTTTCTTATTGAGAGAGGCAGCAGCTTGGGGAGGAGGAAGAGGGAGGGCAGATGAATTTCAGAGTTTCAATAGGTATTTTCCAGATAGAAAAGAATAATAATGGCAACTGACATTCACTGAGCTTTGCAATGCATCAGGCAGTGTGTGAAGGGCTCTGATGATCTTCACAGCAAAATGATGAGGTTATACTGCTGACTCATTTCACAGATGAGGAAGCTGAGGTATGGAGAGCACGGAACTCGTTCAGGCTCCTCGTTCACAGCCAGGAGGTGAGAGAGCTGGGATTCAAACCCCTGACCTTCCTACTCCAGGGCTCACATGCGCCTGAAGAGTCAGAGGACACAGACTGTGCAAAGCCTCATGTGAGGCCGAGGAGACTGGAGCCTGAGGCCGTGGCTATAAGAGGGGAGAGGACCTTTCTGGCAGGGTGACTGTGGTCTCTGAAGCTGGAAAGCCCAATAGAGGCTCGGGTGGGCCAGCCCTTGCATGCCCCAAGGGCTTCTGATCTGCTGCTGGGCAGCAGGCAAAGGACAGGAAAAGAGAAGGCGCCGAGGCCGGGGAGGTCACGAGGCTGAATCCAGGCGTATCACTCACAACTGGGTTACCCCTGACAAGTTGCTCACCTTCTCTGTGCTCCAGTATAACAGTCAGGGATACTGCCTTTGCAAGCAGCAAAGTTCTTGACTCCAAACAAAAAATGGACATTTATTGGCTCCCATATTTAACACTCTAGGGGAATGGCTTCAGGTGCAGCTTGATCCAGGATTCCAATGGCATCACCAGATTTTTCTCTGTACTCTTTCCACTGTCTGCCCCACCCTCAAGCCCCAGGATTTCCCCTTGTCCTGGCAGAAGATAGAAGCCTCTTCTTTCTGCACCACCCACCCCAGCAGGGGTGACCAAGCTGTAGACAAGCGTTTTCAGTATTCCAAGTCCTAGGGGCTGGAGGGCACAGATCAGAGCTGAGGTGGGGCCGACCCAGAAACTCACTAGAACCTTTTCCCAAAGGAGAATCTCCATACTGTGGACAGAAGGGGAGTGGTGCTGGGGGCAGGTAGGGGAGCCCCCAGATGCCCACAGACTCGGTTCCAGACACAATTTGAAGAGGGATCAGGAAGACTTGAAATGGTTCACCAAGAGCATCCACTGCCCAGCGTGCAGTAGGCACACAATACATGCTCCTTTCCTTCTGCTTGGCAGCCACCAGGGGGAGGTGGGCAGAGGAGAGGGTCTCCCCAGGTCAGAGCCGTGTGTGGCTGGAGCTGATGCACCCTCACTGGGGTGGGGTGCAGGTGGGGGTGGCAGGTCAGGAGGGAAGCGGTGGGTCCAGCTTGATGGAGACAGTGACAGGCACTTAGAAGGGGTGGCCAGCAGGCAGTTCACCATGCGGATCTGCAGCTTAAGGGGACACTCAGCTGGGGTGCATTTGAGGGTCTCAGGAACGGAGGCAGTTCAGACGTGAGGGTAGACGGCTTTGCCTGGGAGAGGTGTCGGAAGCCTCGGGGAGGCGAAGCATCGAGGGCACCCTTCACTGCCTCTTCCTTGACCACACCCCCCAGACATTGTGGACATCAAGCCAGCCAACATGGAGGACCTCACGGAGGTGATCACAGCATCTGAGTTCCACCCGCACCATTGCAACCTCTTCGTCTACAGCAGCAGCAAGGGCTCCCTGCGGCTCTGCGACATGCGGGCGGCTGCCCTGTGTGACAAGCATTCCAAGCGTAAGTGCCCATGCCTGGGGGTGGGGGGTGGGGGGTGGGGGCTGTGCAGCAGGCAGGCGGGTGTGCAGGCGGGGATGTCCTGTCCTGGTGCAGCCGCTGCAGGGGTGCTGGGTGTGGGGTGAGCATGTCCTGGGCTGGCCAAAGTGGGTGGGCCCAGTGCTGCTTCAGCGCTGACTGCACCCCAGTGTCCCTGCACAGCCAGGAACAGCCTAGCTTCTAGGGTTCAGGCCTCTAGGACGAGGGTAAGGGCATCCGGAAGGTAAGGAGGCACCAAACGTAGATGTCACCTCCTCTAGGAAGCCTTCCTGGACCCCCACATTGGATCACGGCCCTCCTCTGTGGCCCCAGGGCCCCCAAAGTTTCCCTCTCTTCTGTAACAGGCCACACCGGCAAAGTTGCTGTGGACCGCACCCTCTCCTCTGCCTCCTTGGGAGCAGGGTCTGTAACACATCCCCTCATCCTGGAACCCACCACAGGGCCTGCTGGGGATTCCACAGGGGTGTCCGTGGAGGTGTGGCGCTGAACGAGTTCAGGGGATGTTCTGACACAGCAGTCCCCAGCACAACAGCTTACATTAACACTCACGCTGAGCCCGGCCCCGCTAAGGGCTTTCCCTGTGATCTCATCAAATCTTCACACAAGCCCTGGAGGGCACTGTTCCAAAGAGGAAACAGAAGCACCAGGGATTGGCCCAAGGTCACCCAAATTCCACAGTGGCGGGGCTGGGCTGCCTGGCGCTGGGTTGTGGCCATGGGCTGCACACTGCCACTGCCGTCCCAGAGGCCGCTGAAGGCACAGGATCAGACCACAGCATCCTCTTTCCCAGACAACCCTGCGGGGCTGGGAGGGGGCCAGGCAGGCAGGGAGTGTCCCCCAGGCAGAGCGTAGGGACTTTGTTTATCTGGTTGCTCTCACTGTCCCCAGTGCCTACAGTAGTGTCTGGAAATGACCACTTGTTGGATAAAGCCTGGAGGAGGCTTACAGAAGCCTGGGTGCAGGTGGCAGAGGGCTGGTTGGGAGTGACAGGGCCACACTCTTTCCTTGGGGAGCCCAGTTTTGCTGGGCAGTCAGAGACAGGGTGCACACCAGCCCCAGGACTCAGGCTCAGGGCCCCCCAAAACCTCCAGCTTCCACCTCCTTCCTTGGCCAAGTCTTGTCCCCCACATCCACCCCTCATCTCCTCTGGGTTTGTCCACGCTCTGTGTGTCACGCTGCACCATCCAGGCATTCAGTAGGCGCCTATTCTCGGCATGGGTGTGCAGCAGAGGCTCACCCTTGGGAGCTGGTGTCTGCCGGAGAGACAGGCAGTGAACACACACCTCGGTGACGCATGTCGGGACGTGGTGAGTGATGGCAGCAACACCCACAAAGTCAGGTGCAGGGACAGAGGGGGTCAGGGAGGGTCTCCCTGAAGAGACCACAGTGGAACAGACACCCTGAGGGGGTGAGCGGTGCAGATCGCTGGGGAAGAATGTCCTAGAAGGAGGGCACTGCAGTGGCTGTGACTCCAGACTGCCTGTAGGTCAAGGGAAGGACTGGGTTTAGTTCTGGGTTCTGGGTGACCCGAGAAGGAGAAGCTGTGGGTTGTGATGAGACTGGGGCTTGAGGAGGAGGAGAAGCCGCAGAGGATCCCCAGGGGAGCAGGCGTCAGAGGTCCCTGCAGGGTCTGCAGGAAGAAGTGATGACCCCGGAGTGGGGGAGGGGGTCAGGGGCTGGGGCAGGGCTCACCTGGCTGCCCCCTGGGGATGTTGCTTGGAGGTGGAGCTTTGCCACATGGGGCGTGACTCTGGGATTTGGTGTGAGCTATGGGGGAAGGTGGGGCTGTGGCCTGGGAAGAGTGCTTGCCGCAGCCCAGCAGGCAGGTTTTAGACCCACGAGCCTGAGGCCCATATTGGGCTTCAAGGAAAGGGGTGGAGTAGGCAGCCAGACGTCCAGGCAGCAGTGCCCCTTGGATTTAGGTTTGGAGTTAGTGGCCCATGGACAGATGGGACAGATGGGAAGCCAGAGGCCAGCAGAGATGCCCCAGGTGCAGGGAGCCTGGGGCTATGTCCGTTTCTTATGCACCGAAACAGAGGACCACACACTTGGTGGCTTAACACAGGATACATGTATTGTCTCAGTCAGCCCGCCATACCTGACTCCCTGGCCAGAATGCAGGTGTGGGGGGCTGGTGCCTTCTCAAGGCTCTGCCTCTTCCAGCTTCTGGCACGTGGCCCCTCCCTCCATTCCCCAAGCCCGCAGCAGCCAAGCCTCTCTCAGGACTCTGCCCTCCTCTCTGTCTTTCCGTGTAAAGACCCTTATCCCCCACCCCCTAGATGATCCAGGATGCCTTCCCCATCTAAGACCAGCTGAACTGCAGCCTTAATTTCATCTTCGACTTGAATTTGCCTTTGCTATTTAGTAAGGCACAGTCACAGGTGCCAGGGATGAGGACGCGGCCGTTGCTGGGGCCTGTGCCACTGTCCACAGCAGGGCACTGCCCCCACCACCTACGCCTCCCGCCCACCGACTCAGGCCACATGTGCCCCCAGCTGTGCCTATGTGCAGCTCTGGGTCAGAATGGCATGGGAGAATATTGGGGAAGAGAGGGGATTCTTCCTGCTCCTGGTCCACCCCTGACCCAGTGTGAGTCCCGTGGGAAGGAGGATGGGGCTTCTTGGCACCCCCTTGTTTATAGGGGTGGAAATCCAGAAGCATCCTCAACACCCTAATCTCAAATGCTAAGATTATTCAACTCTTCTAAGATGAGCTAGGCAGCTTTTTGTTTCTTTTTCTGGAATGGCTGGTGTACTATATCTGCTCCTTGAAGTATTAGGAAAACTTGTGTGCAAATCTATTCAGCGTCCTTTTGAGGAAGAGAAGAAAAATTGTAAGCAAGCCGTTTAAAATGCTGAGAAAATGATGTCGACAGTGATGACATCTGTGTAAGAGAATATGTTTGGTCTTGCCAACGATTGTTGTAGAAGATTTTTTTAATGCCATGGGGAAATGATTGTGTTGAAAGATTTAGGGGGTGACAAAATAAGGTCATGATCACCAAAAAAATGGAAACACAGAAAACTCTGGAAAGAAATACACTGAGTTGTCCCTGAGTGGTGAGCTATAAAAAATTGATGGGATATTTTCTTTTTATTTTTCTGTGTATTTTTATTTTAATGATGGATTTGAACTTTGAATCAGAAAACACATGTGTGTGCAAGAAGGGTAGAATTTAGGGGGTACAGAGACGGGCATGGGACAGTTTTGTGCACCCCCTGATGTTTGTGTGACATTCTTCAGTGGGCTGGAGGGGGTGGTCAGACGCCCCCTGGCTCCCGAAACCTGGGCTATCCGGTTCCCCAGGGCAGAAGCAGCTGTCACATATACCTTGCACATTTCATGAGTCCAAGCACAGACACATCCGTTCCAGCCACGTAATTTCATATGCCTGGTGGTGTTATGAGCCTCGTGTGACTCAGCCCACGAACTCAAGAGTGAGAGAAATATGACTATTTTTGATGACTCAATTCAATGTCATTCTCGCCCCCAGCTCCCAGGGCTGCAGCGAACATTAGCTTAGGGGCCTTGGCAGATTCCGCCCCACTCCGGATTGCACTGAGGTTCCAGGAAGGCTCTGGCAGGCCGAGGTGCAGAGAGAGGGACATGGTGTCTTCCCCGCCACTGAGGACTTTTGATGGTACCTGGGTGACCTTGGGGCCAAGTCCTTGCTGAGAAATCCCCAAGGGCCTGTTGGCTGTGCCCAGTGACTCACCTGGGAGGTTGGCAGCATGCTGATGTCTGGGGCTTTTGCCCCTGCAGCGATCCCAGGTCTGTAAGCAGGGTGAGACCGCCTGCGATTTACTGAGGTTTTATGTAAGGTTTTTGTACACACATCCATTGGTGAAGTTGGTCCTGAATTTTCTTTTCCTATACTTTCTTTGCCCAATTTTAAGATTATTCAACTCTCCTAAAATGAGCCGGGCAGCTTTTTCCTTCTTTTTCTGGAGCAGTTGATGTAATCTATTTGGCGTCCTTTTTTGAGGGAGAGAAGAGTTTTTTTTTTTTTTTTTGACAGAGTCTGGCTCCATCGCCTTGACATGATCTTGGCTCACTACAGCCTCCGCCTCCCGGGTTCAAGGGATTCTCTCACCTCAGCCTCTGGAGTAGCTGAGATTACAGGTGTGTGCCACTATGCCTGGCTAATTTTTTTGTATTTTTAGTAAAGACAGGGTTTCACTGTGTTGGCCAGGCTAGTCTCGAACTCCTGGCCTCCAGTGATCCACCCACCTTGACCTCCCAAAGTGCTGGGATTATAGGCATGAGCCACCACACCCAGCTAAGAGAAGAAAAACTTTTAAACAACCAGCTTAATTTCTCTTTTGATTATTGATATATGCGAGTTTTATTTAAAATCTTTCTAGACTGTTTTTCATTCTCAAACTCAATATCCTTTACAGGAGCTTTCTCCATGCCAGCAAAAAGGCTGTGCAGCAGTTTTTTTGTTTGTTTTTTGAGACAGAGTCTTGTTCTGTTGCCAGGCTGGAGTGCAGGGGTGCGATCTCCACTCACTGCAACCCTGACCCCCTGGTTCAAGAGATTCTCTTGCCTTAGCCTCCCGAGTAGCTGGGATTACAGGCACACACCACCACACCCAGCTAATTTTTTTAATTTTTAGCAGAGACAGGGTTTCACCATGTTGGCCAGGATGGTCTTGAACTCTTGACCTCATGATCTGCCCCCCGTGGCCTCCCACAGTGCTGGGATTACAGGCGTGAGCCACTGTGCCCGGCCTGTGGCGCAGTGTTTCACATGCTTTCACAGCTTCCATTTCTCCTCATTGAATCTGCTACCCGGCGGGGTGAGCGGCTGAAGTGTCTGTCCCTCTGCCTGCCTTGTCCAGGCCGTGTTTGCTCTGTGGCGCTCATGGGAAATCAAGCACACAGCTGCTTTCCAATTAGCAGGTGGTGGCTGTTTTTAATCTGAACAGAAATGGCTGTTACTTGAGCTAGTTTTTAAAAAGAGATTTGGGGATTACGATTAGTTCTTCATCCCCCACTTCCATCCATGTATCCAGTTACTGCTTACAACTCAGGGAGTGGCTGATAGTGACACCCCAGAGATGCGCCCACAGCATCGTTTTCTTAACAGAATCAGACCGTGAATGAAGATCGTCCTGGATGCAGGAAGGTGCTCATTTCTGCCATTGGACAGATGAGGAGACGAGGGTCTGAGAAGCTCTGTGACTTCCCTGGACCCCTCCCTCCATCAAGGCAGAGCTGGGAGAATGCAGGCCACTCTGTTCCCTCCGAAGCTTCCCACCTTTCTCCAAAGCACTAGAAATCCGGGTCCTGTGTCTGCTTGGCAGGGTGACAGGGTAACCATGGAAACAACCATATATGAGTCCTCAAAATAGACAGTCACTTCTGCTTGTGACAGCACAGAGCCTGCCGAAAGAAAGGGCCACGTCTGGAACACCGGAGTTCTTAGAAGAGGGGGTGATGGCGTCCGAGAGCCTTCATGGGACCCCATCGATGTCCTGGGCCCGGTTTTGGGTGAAATAATAACCTCAGCTCATTCCCTGCACACTTAGTGCACTCACATGCGGCTTCAGGTTTCCATCTCATTAAATCCTCAGCACCCATGATGGGGGTGTTATAGTATTCATCCTACAGACCAGGAAATTGAATACACTTGGCCCTGGAACGATGTGGGGGTTAGGGGTGCAGACAGCTCCTGAACGCAGTTGAGAATCCACGCTTGGCTTTTGACTCCCCCAGAACCTCACTCCTAAAATCCTGCTGCTGTCGGCGGGAGCGTTACCATAACATCAACAGCCCATGGACGTTTAAAACCCTGCTGTAAAAGCCTACATGTATTTTATGCGTTTGTGACATACCTCACTTTTTCTTTCTTTGTTTTATATCCAAGGCTACAGGGTTCATCTGAGTTTTTTCAAACTGTGGCAAGTCTCCAAAATGTTTTCAGTATGTTTACTGGGAAAATCGCACATCAGGGGACCCACAGGTTCAAACCTGCGTTGTGTGAGGGTCAAGGGTCAGCTGTGCACTCACTTCCCACCGGCTGGAGCAATTGCCAAGAGCTCAGTAGCTCAGAACAACACAAAAGATAGTTGTGTATGTTCTGTGACTCAGAGGGCTGAAATGAAGGCACCAGCGGGCCTGCGTCTCTGGACGCTGCGGGGTGGGGCCATTTCCTTATCTTTTCCAGCTACCAGAGGCTTCTAGAGGCTGCCTGCGCTCCTCAGCTCATCATCCCAACCTCTGCTTCCATCATCCTGTCTCTTTCTTCCACCTTTCCCCTTCCTTCTCCCTCCTTCACACACCCTTGTGATGACACGGCCCATCTAGATTATCCAGGTCACCTCCCTACCTCAAGGTCCTTCACTTAATGACACCTGCAAAGCCCCTTTTGCCATGTGAGGTAACAGATGCACAGGTTCCAGGGGGAGGATGTAGACAGATGCTTATAGGGGTCATTGTTGTCTACTACATTGAAGCACAGAGAGGTTAAGACATTTGCTCAAGGTCACACAGCTAAGTAGAGCCAAGACAGAGCCTGAGATAGGATCATGCTTTCAGCCTGCGCTCTTTCTCCCTTACTCATCACAGAAGCCTCGAGAACTAAAACTCTTACTGGAATTGTGGGTGAGCTCAGTTTTGTTTTTTTGTTTGTTTTTTTGAGATGGAGTCTCACTCTGTCACCCAGGCTGGAGTGCAATGGTGTGATCTTGGCTCACTGCAACCTCTGCCTCCCAGGTTCAAGCAGTTCTCCTGCCTCAGCCTCCTGAGTAGCTGGGACTACAGGTGCATGCCACCACGCCTGGCTTTTTGTATTTTTAGTAGAGAAGGGGTTTCCCGTGTTGGCCAGGCTGGTCTCAAACTCCTGACCTCGGGTGGTCTGTCCACTTAGCCCTCCCAAAATGCTGAGATTAACCAGGCGTGAGCCACCGCGCCCCACCTGAGTGGGTTCATTTAGAGAGGCTGTGTGGGGTCAAGCCCCAGGGCTCACTCTAGCAATGGAGCTGCTGCAGGAAGTCCAGCCCCAGCAGCTCTCTGGGGGCAGAGCCAGGGCAAAGCTCCCCAACACCGGGAACAGCCATGCAAAGGCACTGTGGCTACATATGGAGGCTGCATGGCAGGAGCAACGCCGGGAGAGAGAGGAAGTGAGATCTGAGAGGTGCGTGGCTAGAGGAGGCTGAACAGGCCAGGGCAAGAGCTTCGGGTTTACTCTGCCAGGGACGGGAACCACAGGGGCATCTGAGCCGGCCTGGCCATGTGTTCACAGGATCCCCCTGGCTGCCCAGTGGAGAATAAGCTCAGGGGTGAGGAAGGAGTGGGGGTGGCTGGGGGCTGGCGTGTTCCCGCAGGTGAGAGACACTGGTGTGCAGAGCAAGTGGCCCGTGCAGGCGCTGACAGTGTTGGGCCCGCACCCCATGGCAGGTAGAGTTGCTGGATTTGCTGCTGAATTGAATGGAGACGAAGGAGGCATCTGGGATGGCTTCAGGCTCTGTGCAGAGAACAGGCTCCTGCTGGGGGGAGCTCCGTGGCAGAACCACAGAAGTGGACTGATAAATAAATAGGTGCGTTGGAGTGGGATGGTCTCCACGAAGGGCGCCAAGAGCCTTTGATGCATTGCTCCTCTGGGGCCAGGAGAGGTGCCCCTGGATGAGAAAGAGCCTGGGAATGGGGGTGGGATGCCCCACCCCACAGTAGCGGCCAAGAGGAATCTGGCTGACATCAGGGCCCGTGTGGCTGGAACAGGCGTAGGGGTGGGCTCTTGAGTGCAGACGGGTGAAGGGGAGAGTGTGCTGGGCCTGGGAACCACAGCCGGGCTTGAGTTTTATTTTGTTTGATGGGGCTCAATCACATGGCGCTGAGCAGGGAGTGACACCTGTCATCTCTTCATCAGCACTTACTGTGCCCACTCGTGGCCTTGTAGGAACTCCCTGGACCCTCCCCACTGTGCTTAGCCTCAGGGGTAGGGAAGGAGGCCACACAGGAGGCCCCTCCCCAAATAGTGGCATCACTTGGAACCCAGGAGCAAGCCAGTGTCCAGGAGTGATCTGGGACCTGTAACCCTCTTCCTTCTCCTTCTGCTGCTCAGACCCTCCTAGCTCCTCCTGCAGCACAGCCTGAGGTGAGGCCAGCTGGCACAGGCCACTCCGTCCTCAGGGATGGCCTTGTATCCCATCAGATCACAGGAGGAAGCCAGGCCAGAGCAGCCCAGGGCAGTCACCACCCAGGACCCCATGGGCCCCTCTCTCCCACCTCCCCCCACCTGCAGGCCCCTCCCACCCCCTCAGTTTCTCCCGAGGCCTCACTGAGCTGCACGTGTCCCTGAGGACCTGGCTCAAGCCCATGCATTTCCACCATCTGAACCCAAGCAGCCCCCACCCCATCCCCAGAGGAGTGTCGTCCACACACTGACAACCACGAAAGTGGGGCACAGGTGCCACCAAGAGGGCCACAGAGCAGGTGCCATAGGCGTGTGGGGGCCACCTCCAGGCTGGCTGAGGCTTCTCTGCCAGGCCTGGAAACTGCAGTGGAACCACATCAGGTTGAAAGAAGAAAGATGTGAGTGACGGGCTGGGGCAGAGATGGCAGGCAGCAGTACCAGCTTCTCTGCTCAGAGAGCAGGGTGGGGCCACGAGGCAGGTTCCGGGCTAGGCAGGGGTGCCAAGGTGATCAGTGACTCATGACCAAGCAGAACTCCTGGACTGAGGGAGCTCACAGCCCCATGAGGGGACCCTGCCCTCCTGCCAGTGCCGCAGAAGAAGGTACCCAGTGGCTTGGGGGCAGCAAAGGGTGAGCACTGGGTTTCTTTAGAGAGCATCTGAACAATATGCATGGAAAGCAGGGTGTGAGACTGGGGTTCTGAAGGATATATAGGCATTGGTAAGAAAGACCAGCTAAAAATGAGATCTTGGGTAGAGAAAAATGGTATGAAAAGTAACTCCAGGAATCCCTCCGGGGTTTTATTGAGCAGTTACTGCAAGCTCTGGGCCAGTGCCTCCAGGCATGACCTCTGAAGATCCCATTGCACTCATTCTCCAGATGAGGGAAGCTGGGCTCAGAGAAGTCTGGGGGCTTGCCAGAGGTCACACAGCACAATCCACTCTGCTCCCTGCTTGGCACAGGGCAGGGCAGCGCTTGGGGAGGCGGGGGAGATGCCTAGGGCTCAACATTGAGGAGATGCTCACCCCTGAGCTTCTGAGCGGATGAGTGCCCTAGGGCCCAGTGGGAAGGGGATGGGGTGTGCAGCAGAGGGGAGCTCGCATATGGGAGGCAGCAGCGGCAGGCTGATTGGGACCCACTGAGAAGGAGCTGGTCAGCTACAGGTGGGAGCTTAAACCTCGATCCTGCGAGCACTGGGGAGCCAAGGAAGGCTTTAGCGGAAGCAGGTGTCACCGGTTGTGTGAAGCTGGAAAGGAAGGCGGGCACCGGCTCTCAGGCTTCACCTTCTGTGTCCTTTGATTCACAGGTCCCTCAGTGCCGCCCCACGCCTTAATTGGGCTCCCCAGGTCCCCTTCACCTTGGCCTAAGCCCAGGTGGGGGTGGGGAGGGCTCATTGTGCCCACAACACCATGCAACACCCAGGGAGGAGGAGGACGTGGTTGTCAGGGAACCGGGTGGAGCCACGAGAGCCTAATTATGCAAAATCATTACAAAGAAACAGGATGGAGATTTCGGCTGATTGAGAGCTCTCCAGCTTTTAAATAATTGGGGCGTAGGGGAGTGGGTGGACATGGGACTGGGCCCATCACAAGTGACGGGGGCTCTGGGACGTGTTTCTTTAAACTTGTGGCAGCAATAATTACTGTGAAATGTCCTCAGCGATTCAGTCAATTAGAGGGGAGACCCCCTTATCTCTTGTTAATGCTCTGAAGAGGTGCAGCAGTGCAAGTGTGCGTGTGTGCGCGTGTGTGTGCATGTGTGTGTGTGCGCGCGTGTGCGTATGCATGCGTATGCGTGTGTGTGTGTGTGTTTGCACTCGGGGGCAGGGATTGATATGGAATAGTAGATTCCACTATCTTTTGGGGAAAAAAATTGATTATACCAAAAATTATATTGACATATCTAACAAGAAAAAGGGGAACGTTTAGGAATGATTTTTCAGGCTCCCATCTACCTTTTGCATTTCCGGTCCTTGTCCCCTTAAAAACGCTCAGAAACGCCCGCAGGGCCGTGCCTTTGCCATTGTTTCCACCGATGGATTCCTTTGTCCTCTCAGCTTTTGATCTTTGCGGCTTTTCCTCCTGGAGGCTGGTAGGAGACTTGGCCATTCGCTCTGCCCTGGGACACCCAGTGGCGATGCGCCCTGTGATCCTGCCCGCAGCCACCCTCCTTGCCCCTGCAAGGCATGCTGGGAACCTAGACCAGCCCTCGAGCTTTGGGGGAGTTTGGCCTGAGAGACCCCTGAGCAGGCAGGGGGGTACTGAGGCCAATTCTGAAGTCAGCCTGCGAGAGGCCGCCCTGGCTTAGTTTTCTACTCACCTCTGCCCCACTCGCTGAGCAGCAGAAAGCCTAGTGCCTAGTTGAGGCCAGACAGAGTTCCTGCGCTCACCTGGACAGGTGCTGGGGCCATCACGTCCCGCTGAGATTCTGTTCCTTGTTTCCATCCACTTAGCCACCTGGGGTCCCTCTTCTCTCAAGCCCTCTCCCTGCTTCTCCCAAACATGAGGTCTCTACCCAATGCCAACTGAAAGACAGCACATCATCACTTTAAGGAATCAAGAGTTAAAAGTGATTTTCTTTTTTTTTTTTTTTTTGAGACAGAGTCTTGCTGTGTTGCCAGGCGCCAGGCTGGAGTCCAGTATCGTGAGCTCAGCTCACTGCAATCTCTGCCTCCCGGGTTCAAGCGATGCTCCTGCCTCAGCCTCCCAAGTAGCTGGGATTACAGCACGTGCCACCATGCCCAGCTAATTTTTGTTTTGTTTTGTTTTTTGTTTTTTTTTTTTAGTAGAGACTTGTTTTCGCCATGTTGGCCAGGATGGTCCTGATCTCTTGACCTCGCGATCTGCCCACCTCAGCCTCCCAAAGTGCTGGGATTACAGGCGTGAGCCTCCACCCCTGGTGATTTTCTTTACCGTTGGCATCAGAGAGAAAGGAATTGTGGTCAATCCTTCTTTGGCTTAACAAACAAAAACTACAAATATACATATATATATCTCTCTCTCTCTCTGCGGAAATGAAGATGTCAATGTAATTATTATTATGGGGGCACAAAACGTTATTGTGTGAGATGACCAATTAGTACGCAGAGGTTTTAGAAGCTCAAGGTGACTTCCAAGGAGATTTTACTGCCCCCGCCCACCCATCCTCCTCTGAAGGCAGGGAGGGGTTGGAGGGATGGCAGGAGGGAGGGAAGGAGGGAAAAGGGAGGGAAGGAGGGAAAAGGGAGGGAAGGAGGGAAAAGGGAAGGAAGGAGGAAGGGAAAGAGGGAACCGGGCCCAGTCCCTGCAGGATCTTTGCTGCCTGCGGCCCTGCCTGTACTCGTGGTGGTACCAGGCCTGCACTGCAGCCCCCTCCTCCCGCCCCTTACTAAAAAGTGCCCCTGGCTCCGGTTGTAGGGAGGAGCAAGGCCAAGGCTCAGGGAGGTGAAGGCATTCAAGGCCACACAACAGTGGGCTCAGGGATTCAGACCCCGGCAGCCTGTTCCCACCCAGCTCCCTCTGTGAGCAGCCTCACACTCCCTTCTCATGGTGCTGGTTTTCTTTCTGGTCCTCCCTACAACGTGCCCTTGTGGAAAGAGGAAAGCTTGGGCCACTGAGAAGGGCATCCCTGTGAACGATGGAGGGAGATTGAGCTCGGGAGGCAGGCCTGGGGACTGGGGGGCAGGCGGAGGGTTGGGTCGGGCTCCTGGAGAGGGAGGCACCTACTGTCAGTTTTGAGTTTTGTTAACTAAACACCTGCCAGGCTGAGAGTATTCTAATTCCAAACTATGACACAACCTACTAGTGGATAAACGAGGCTCCCTCCCGCCTTCCTGGTCTTGAGGAAGGACTGGAAGGAGCGACCGCCTGCCCTCCGGATGCTGAGCGCAGTGCTGCAGCTTCGAGGTCAGAGACGTGGGGATAAGGCCGGAGAGCTAAGGATGGAGCCGCTGAGCTCCTGAGCTTCAGGGGTCTGCTTCAGAGACAGGTGTGTGGAGGCTTTGCTCTCGAGAGAGGTTGGGGGCCTTCTTCCTGCCTGCTCTGATCTGGGGGAATGCCAGAGGCATGAACATCAATGTGGGAGTCTTTTCCTGCCCTGTAAGCAGCTTCCCTCCCCTCCCCGTACGCAGTGGGCTGGGATCAGGTGGGGACACCTTGGCTTTGCAGCCTCGGCCCGCCAGGTGCTGGACCTTCCCTCCTCCATGGGGAGGGGACTCCAGCCTCCCGCCTGCCCTTCCCCACCTCCTTGACTCGGGCGTCATCCTCCCTGCCTCTGAACCCTCAGTGCTCCCATTTTCCTAACGGTGACTTCCTCACCCCTCACTGTGGCCCATGAGATCCTGCCTGGGCGTCCCCTTGCGTCCCTCTTCCCCCTGCTCACTCCTTTCTCTGCTTCTATGACCCTTGACTCGTTCCTGCCTCAGGGCCTTTGCTCGCACCATCCCTTCCACCCAGCGCAGCCCTCTCCAGGCATTGCCACCAATCCCTCCCTCACTTCACTCAAACCTTGATCAAACGGCACTTCCCATGGAGGCCCTGTCCACCTCAACTGCCAGCCCCCAGCACCTGTCTCCCCACTGGCTCCTCCTCCCCGGCACTTGCTGCTCACTGGCAGTGCAGGGTGCCACTTAGTTGATTGTCTCTGCAAGGAGAATGTTAGCTGCACAGGAACCATGGCTTTATGCTGGTCACTGTGTCATCCTGGGGCCTGGAACAGGGCCTGGCACAGAGAAGGTGCTCAGTTTGGATTGGTTGATTGAGTGAGTGAATGAATGAATGAATGAGTCCATCCAGTGGGCCTGCAGAGCGGGGCTGGACAGGAGTTGTATTTTTGGAGAGGCAGTGGCCAGGTACAGTGTCCCCCTTGGAGAGGAGAGAGAGTGGGGTGATGTGGTTTCCCATGAGGGGATAAGGGGCTGGGAGGCAGGACATGAGACCTTGTGGCTGAGAGGGGCCAGCAGGGAGGGGCCTCTTGGGAGCCTCAGGGTGCCATCAGCTCTGCTTCCCTGTTTCAGGACTATAGACCAGAGCAGGCCAGCAGGCAAGGCTGCCACTCGGCCGGTTTCCATGGGGACAGCTGGACAGTTGTCATATGTTTGGGTCCTTCCAGATTGGCTGGTGAATGGCTGTCAACTCTACCCTGTCCCCTTCCCATGGTTCCCTGGGCCTCTCTGTGGCCCAGGTCCTAAGGAGTTGGCCTGGCCCAACTGGGGTCCTAGTCCCCACCCTGCTCCAGCCCCAAGGCCACTGCCACCAGTGGGACAGACACCAGCAGACATGAGCTTAGAGACCTCGTCCCACTTTGGGAACCTCTGCAGCTCAGGAAGGCCAGGTTATGGGGGCAGTGGGGAGGGGACACTGCCAGGGGAGTCCTCATTGCCCACTCTGTCCCAGTCTACAATTGTCCAGGGTGGGCAGCAAACTGTTGCCTTTAGGGACCAGATAAGCAACTTGCCATGCAGAGTAGCTGCGCCAGGGAAATAGGAGCTGCTCAGTGGGTGGCACACGGAGGCCGCAGCTCCTCTGTGGCAGTCAGATTTAATTTTGTTACAACCCCCATGGCAGCGAAACCAAACCCGACTGTGAGCAGGGCTCACCACGCCTGCCCAGGACACCACAGACAGAGATAACTACCGGCTCAAGGTTCCAGGACCGGTTAGTGCCAGAGCCACAGGCAGTGCCCAGACTGGTGGAGGACATTGTCCAGCACATTCGAGAATGTCAGGACACCTTTGCGAGCTGGCATTCAGCATCACCAGTAGGGGGCAGTGGAAGGCAGCACATCAAGCACCGACCTGGCTTCAAATCCTTACTCCACCACTTTCTTACAGCACTGACCCCCCAGGAATGGTGTTAGAAATAGATGTTGGAAACGGATGCTTGGTGCCACCAAAAAAATTAGCGCCGAGACAAAGGATCTTTCAGCAATGCAATTTTTCCTTTTAGACTGCAGGAAGGGTACCCTTACTAGCCATTGTGCCATGAGAGCACAAGGAACAAAGGAAAACACACAAATTTATCCCTTATGCATTTGGGGTCGTGCTGCTGTGTCTAATCTCCATTGCCTGGAGCCTCACCTCACAATCTAAACTAAAACCCGACTGGCTAACAGCATAAAGCGTTTCTAAACAGATGAAAGCAGTGGAGAGCTGGGACATGCCTGTGAGCACGTCCAGCACAGGTATCTTGCTTAAGGTACAAGGACATAGAATGTACTACGTGCCTGTAAGCATGGCATGTCTAACAGCTACATAGGATAGGGCTTCACAAAGTTAGTAACACACTTATTCTTTAACAAGAAGGGAAACTTTAAAAAGGAACTTTTCTACTTCCCACAAATGGGTTTTAGCCACTGCTCCTCCGTTTTCTATGAATGGGGATAGTAATGGCTGTTTCCACACAGCACAGAATCTTACCAATCTCATTCCCTGGTAAGTACATAGTTCTGGGTTTGAGGAATGAATGAATGACTGAACAAAGAGTATGAGCCCAGGTGCCAAACAGAGTCATCTGCCGTGCCAACCCCGTGGGTGGGAGCAGCCCAGCGACGGCCATTGCTTCTCTGTCTCCACAGTCTTTGAAGAGCCCGAGGACCCCAGCAACCGCTCCTTCTTCTCCGAAATCATCTCCTCCGTGTCTGACGTGAAGTTCAGCCACAGCGGCCGCTACATGCTCACCCGGGATTACCTTACGGTCAAGGTCTGGGATCTGAACATGGAGGCGAGACCCATAGAGACCTACCAGGTGGGCACCACAGCAGGGGACCCCCACCCTGGGTCTTCCTTCCCTATGCTGAGATTGCCATGGAGGGGCCCTTCCCAGCCAGGAAGGCTTTCATAGGCCCAATTTGTAGGTGAAGACAGAGAGGCTCGAGAAATTCAGCAGCTCATTCCCACACGCAGCTTGGCAGAGGGCAGGGGCGCTCAGACCTGCCTCAGAAGGAGCTTCGGATGTCCCTGAACAAGGCCTGCAGTCCAGGGCCCAAGGGCCTCAATTCCAGGGAGGAGAGAGATGTGGGAACAGATACGAGCGTCAGGCCGGGCCCCATTGGAGCATGCACCCCCCGCCCTGCTCCCTGAGAGCCAGCATCAGAACTGTGCCATTAGAATGGGTTGAGCATCCGTAAGCAGTGCACGCAGAGGTGAACTGAGCACGTGTTTCCTTTCCAGATCCTCAGCACAGGCCTAGAAGCCTATAGGGTGAAACCAGGGCCCTTCTTGAACAGTATTATTTATCTTGCTGTTATGATCCATCCAGATATGTTAGGGGTGGACAATAAAACTCATGTGATTTTAAAATAAAATGTGGACTTGAAAGAAATGTGGGATGGCTTCAAAGCTGGTTCCAATTAGGTGGGGTGATCAGGGAGGCTTCTTGGAGGAGGTGGCATTTGTCCTGGACCTTGAAGGATGAGTAGGATCTGGTTGTGTAAATGTGGGTGGGAAAACACCACCCCACCAGAAACCCCAGCTGGTTCCTCATGGTGTCACTCCTCACACGGGGTGCCGCGTGCTTGACATCGGTCACCTCCATTTCTTACTGCCCAGTGAGTGGGAGCCATCAGCCCATTTGGTGGAAAGGGAACCCAGGCACTGAGGTGCGGAGATGAGGATGGTGCCTCTCGGCTGGTCAGTGACAGATTCAGAGCCCTACGCTTTCCTCCCTGCCAAGACCTGATAGGGAAGCGTCCTGGGAGGCACAGACCCCGATGGGAACGGGTGCAGAGCTCAGAGGGTGGGCTGCTCTAATCGGACCTGGGCTCCAGAGGAACAACATGTGTTCCTGGAAGTCTCACCCACAAGGACGGCCATGGGGACTGCCCCTTTGTCAGCCACATGTGTTTACTTGAGTTCCTGCGACTGTCCCAGCTCCTCCCTCAGGCCCCCTCCTCACACTGCACACCCCAGGCAGGGCTCAGCCCTCCTCTGTCCCTGTGGGAATGGCAGAGGCCCCAGATTGGGAGAGGGACAGGATAAGCCGGGCCCCATCCTGCAGGTGCAACTCTCTTGTTCCCTCTGGAGGCAGCTCAGGAAAATGAACATTTCCAAACCCCTCTGGCCCCTGGGCTGATCACTCACGTCCATCGCTGTGATCAACGAAGGCCCGTGAACCCCTGAAACTACGTGCAGTGCGTTCTACGGGCATTTTCAGGGGAAGGGGGTGCCACTTCCTCAAATTCTGATGAAGGACCCCACGAAGCAGGGGAATGACTGCTCTGGAGGGTGAGGCCCTAAGCTGGGTGCTTGGCATCTGGCCCAGCTGACCTGTTGATGCTAGAAGAATAGCAATAACTACATAAAAGAAGCACTACAACCAACATTTTTTTAGTAGCTGATGATGTGCTAGAAATTGTGTGTAGCAGGACTGTATTTGGCTGGCGTGCAGTGCTTAACAAATCTGGGCTGTTTTTCTCCCACCACAGGGAGTCTGGAGAGGGCAGTCCAGGAAGGTAGGGGGGCTCCATGTCCCCAGCAGTGCCGCAGTGGTTCCTTCTGTGATCCAGTTTGCCATCATTGGGGTGTTGGTTTTCCACCTTCATAGGTGGTTCTTCATGGTGGCAAAGTGGCTGCCTCACCTCCGAGCACTCTGCCTACATTCCAGGCAAGAAATAGGAGGAAATGCGCAAGTCTTCATCCCTGGGGTCTGTTGCGTGTTTCATGGTGATTGTAAAAGCTTCCCCAGAATATTTCTCAGAAGACTTCTTGCACCTCATTGTCTAGAATGAGTCCCTGGCAGTCACGACAGTGGCTGGGAAAATTAGTAATTTGACAGCCTCCATGGTTGAGGAAGGCAGAGGTGAAGGGGCTGGGGATGGGCATTAAATAGCCACACTGAGCTAAGTCCATAGTGTACTTTGCCTCATCTGAGCCTCCCAGCTGTCCTGAGAGGTGGGGCCGGTATTCTCCCCATCCCATTTTGTTGGAAGACAATTGAGTTAAATGACGAATGTGTGATGGAGCCAGCAAGCAGCGCACGTTAGATTGACAGTCACTGTCTTTCTCCGGAGCTCTTCCTCACCCTGCCACTAGAGGGCAGGAGATGCTTGGCACATGGGAGAGAGCACTGCACGCGTGTTTGGACGGGTGCATCATAAGGCTGCTGGGACTAAGGAGGACACGCAAAAATGCAGACCTGGGGGTGGGACACGAACACCAAAATCTGCTGCCATGCGTCCCCCTTGATTTTAGTCGTTACACATACTGAGCTGGTACCCTGTGCCCGGCACAGTGCTAGACCCTGGTTCCAGGGAGAAGGAAGAACCTCGGCCTCACCCTTAAGGGTCCCAGTCAGGAACACAGTGACCCTCAGCATGGTAGGGCGGCAGCTCAGGGGCCCGAGGGGACGGCGAGCCTCACCAGGAGGACTCAGGGGCTCGGGAGGGATGAGCAGGGCCAGGGGGTGGTCCCATAGCCTTGTCTAACCACCCTGCCTGCAGTGAATAGCAGGCCCCTCCTCCCAATCCTGCTTCCCCTAATGCCTGTCTGTTTCCCTGCGTACCCCTTACCACCTCGTTAGTCACACGGCTCAGAGAAACAGAACCAACAGAATGGGGAGAGGGACGGGGAAAGAGAGGGAGACTTGAAGGAATTGGCTCACGTGGCATGTCCTAAATCCACAGAGCAGGCCGGCAGGCTGGTGACCCAGGGGAGAGTGACTGCGAGCCCACAGGCGTCTGTTAGCGGAATCCCCTGGTCCTCAGGGAGGTCTGTCTTTGTTCTCTCCGGGCCTTCGACTGATTGGATGAGCCCCCACATGACAGAGGGCAGCCTGCTTTACTGTCTAGCGACTTAAATGTTAACCTCACCTTCGAAGTGTTTTCGCAGAAACACCGAGTATCGGTACGGTGGCCCAGCCAAGCGGACACACGAAATTGACGTTCACTCTACCCTTCACATCTGTGTTCACTGGAGTCGTTAATTTCAACTCCTGGGAGTTGAAAACAGGCTCCATGGTACCCAGTTACCTCCCCTTCCCCACCCAGAGGGCAGAGCCATGCCCTGCTGTGCCGGCAGCTCCAGCCCCAGCAGAGGCCCGGCACTGATGAGGCCCCCTGCGTACAGGGCTTGTAGGACCACTGCAGTCAGGGGGATGTGGATCAGGGATCCTGTGACACAGGAGAGTGTCACCATCTCTCCTGTGGGGTCCAGGAATCCTGGAAAAGGGTCCTGGTAGCCTCTTAGAGGCTGTGTGGCCCTCTGAGCCTTGGCGGCTCATGCTGTGAACGGATGCGAGGCCTGCGTGGGTTTGCTCTTCCCCTGTCTTGATGGCGGCCACCCTGTGTTTGAGGTGATCGTTACCCTCGAACGGCCTGCCCTGCACTTCATCCCAGAACCGCTATGAGGTTTGCCCTCCCATCACTCTAAGGATGAAGAAACAGGCTGAGAGAGATGAAGTTGCTTGTCCAAGATCACACAGCTGGGAGGGCTGAGCCAGGATCTGGACCCCAGGCGGTCCTAGGCCCTGTGCTGTGGGCGTTCCCTTTGTCACAGTGGACTCTGCTCCCATCTGTGCCACAGCTTGGCGGTCATCCGTGTGCCGGGTCGTGGGCCCCCCGATGAGATGCGCAGGGCTGTGTCAGGGCATGCAGGCCCTCGCTGCTCTTTGAGACCCTTCTTGTGGAGGGGCCAGGATGGTCAGGGTACCCCGTCCACTCACCTCATCCCTTCTCCCGCCAGGTCCATGACTACCTTCGGAGCAAGCTCTGTTCCCTGTACGAGAACGACTGCATTTTCGACAAGTTTGAATGTGCCTGGAACGGGAGCGACAGGTAACCCTGACCTCAGCCCGCACCCCGCCTCGCTGTAGGGAGGGTTTCTCCCCCGCAGGGGCCTGGGCTGGGATCCCAGTGACCCGCAGCGCAGGCTACTCAGCCTCGATAGGCCCAGGTGTCAGGGTGGGGCCCGTGCCTTTCTGTCCAACTCAGCCTCAGATTCAAGGGATGAGGCACAAAACTTTCTTCAACCTCGGTCACGTTGGTTACCTCCCCTTCCCACCCAGAGGCCATGCGCAGTAGTGGGAACATGTTTAGTTAATTCAGGGTCCCCAGTGATGTGCTCCCCTATCCCAGCTTGTTGGGGGTGAGGGCTGTACCCCAGCACCTGGTCACCATCACCTATCCACACCTGCATGTCCCGAGACAGCCCTGCGCCTCGTGGCTTTGACCATTGGTCTACTCACCCCTCCTCCCATCACCACTGCTGTGTCCCCCTCTTGCTGGTGGCACCTCACTCAGGCCCGCTGGTGCTCGGGGGTACCTCGGAGCTCCTGCACCCTCCAAGGCTGGTCACAATCCACAGTCTCGCCACGTCTCAACCCCACCTACCTGGAAAGTGACCCCCTATGCAGAAGTGAGTTCCTGTGTCCCCCTAGCCTGGGCTGAGCCCAGGGTGGGTGTGGACAAGGGGGCTGTGCAGGGGCCACTCACCTCTACACATGGGTCCTCACCTCTGTGTCTCTTCTCTGGGGTTCTTCCTTTATCCTGGAGGTGGGAAAAATCCCTCCCCTGCCCTCCCAAATCATATCAGCCTTGTGCTGATTCTGAAATGGACAAGCCTACTTTCAATCTGTGAGTTTCAAGCTCAGGTCTCCTGCAGTCTCAGCGCCTCCTACAGCTACGTCCTCCAGGACCGGATGCCTCCTGGTCCAGCTGCCCAGATCCAGAAGTGGGTCTCCAGGTGACAGAGCAGAGATAAAGGCCACACTGTCTGCTAGCTCAGAATATTACCTGTCAAGAGCCATGTACTGTTCCCTCTTCCCATAGTCCTGTCCAGTGTGGTGGGCAAGAAGGGTGGAGTGAGAGCCGGCAGCCCTGACTTGGGTGTCACCTGGGAGAGCGTCCGCTCTGTGGATGGCACCAGTCACGTGGCAGGCCCGGCTCTCCTGGACTTCTGAGGGTAGCCGGCACTGTGGTGGTCATGTGAGAGCCGCTGTGCTATGACCCTTGGTGGCTCTGGACACAGGGCTGGGACCATCAGGGTTAGCGTGGGGTAAGGGAAGGGGCTGGACATGGCAGGGACAGGACCAAGAGGGAGCCCCCCGGAAGCAGGGCTGGATCCAAATGGGGGCCAAGCCATTGTGTCCAGGGAGGGAGATTCCTGAGAGCTGCCAGCATCGTGGAGCCCCCGGACTCACAGGGGTTTCAGCAGAGCCTGCGCTCAAGTGAGGGCTGGCATGGTGGTCACAGGGGGCCATTGAAGGATGCTTAGAAAACCAGGATGGAGGCCCGGCCTGGGGCTGGGCTGGCACAGCTGGGTCAGCAGGACACAGGGCCCTCTCTCCAGGCCCTGCCCCCAGGTAGATCCTGGACACCCCCAGGAGGCAGGGCTGCTCCGATGCTCCTGAGCTGCAGGCCCTGACACTTTGGGGGTTCTCTGGTGCACACTGGCAGTGGGTCCCAAGAGGGCCTATTCAAATCGGAGGAGAGGGACCTGCAGCTGTGAAAAGCCGATTCCAGCTTTTATGTGTGTTTGGAGGGTAGGTCCCTTCTGGTTGCGCGGTTCACTGCCCATCCTTCCTTCAAGCTGCCACCAGGGGGCACCCGCGGCCAGGAGACGCCTGCCCCCAGGCCCGGAGAAGCCGCCAAGCTCCTCCAGGCTGACAGTGGTGTCCAGGCCGGGGCTCCCATGTCCCTCCTCCCACCCACCACTTCTGCACTTTACATGCCAGCCACGCGCTGTCTTAGTGGCCCCCCACCCGCCTCACTGCCTCTCGCTCCACACTCAGCTCTGCTCTGCCCCACTGGAACCTCTGACCTAGTTTGCCTCCAGTAGTGGGTGGGGTGTCCTGGGGGGCTACTATGACTCAGCCTGTTCTGAGCCCTTCACTGGGGACATCAGGTGCGTCCAGTGGCTGTGGGTGCTTCTAGAAGTCATAGAGGTGTGCCACCTCCCACTTCACCCTGAGCACTGCTCTGGGCTCAACATGCCCCGTGGTCGGGGGTCCCAAGATAAATAAACCCTGGGTCCTGCCTTCCAGGGGCTCAGAGGCTCAGGAGAGAAGCAAGGATTTCCCCCAGACCCCCACATCCTTGCAGGCCAAAGCAAACCCAAATCCTCCCGGGCTCCCAGTTGCTGTTCCCGTATTCCTGGTGTCCCCCCTAACAGCTGGCCTGGCCCACAGAGCACTGCCACTGCTTCACCGGGGGCCCCTGCCGCTGCTGCCCAGGGGCTCCTGTCGCTGCTGCACTGGGGGGCTTCTGCCACTGCTGCCCAGGGGCTCCTGTCGCTGCTGTACTGGGGGGCTTCTGCCGCTGCTGCCTGGGGGCTCCTGTCGCTGCTGCACTGGGGGCTTCTGCCACTGCTGCCCGGGGCCTCCTGTCGCTGCTGCACTGGGGGGCTTCTGCCGCTGCTGCACTGGGGGGCTTCTGCCGCTGCTGCACTGGGGAGCTCCTGCCACTGCTGCTGCATTGGGGGGCTCCTGCCGCTGCTGCACTGAGGGGGTGGGATCCTGCCGCTGCTGCACTGGGGAGGGGCTCCTGCCGCTGCTGCACTGTGGCGGGTGGGCTCCTGCCGCTGCTGCACTGGGGCGGGTGGGCTCCTGCCGCTGCTGCACTGGGGGGGGGGGGGGGCACCTGCCGCTGCTGCACGGGGGGAGGGCTCCTGCTGCTGCTGCCCGGGGGCCACTGCTGCACGGGGGGCCACTGCTGCACTGGCGCCCCCTGCAGTGGGGCGTCCCAACGCTGGGAGAACGCATGCTGTGGAGAAGCAATAGCTCTCCTACTGGACTCCCTCAGTTTCTGGTCCACATTCTAACGATCTCTGCCGTGTGTTTGAGGAAGCCCCTGGGCCTCTCTAAGTCAGCTCAGCTGTTAAGTGGTTCTAGGAAACTGTGGCCCTGGTGGCCGCTTTGGGGCTGAGACTCTGTGACGCCCTCAGTAAGGTCCCAGTCCATATAGGCGGGGTGCGGCAGTGATCCTGGTGTACTATCCTGTTGGCAGGCCTTCCCCTGGTTACCCACCCAGAGGAATCCCACAGACCCTCTCACACCTGGCTCCAATGCCCTCTCCTCCATGAAGCGCCCCTTGATCTGTCCTGCCTAGGGGGAGGGATTTGTGCCAGCGGAGCGTGCAGGAGTCAGACAGGCCTACACCTGCCCCGAGGAGTCCCAGGCAAGACTCCCCCAGGGACTCAGCTGTATCCGTAGGGCCATTTTCTTCTCTCCATGCTTCCCCATCGCTGCTCTTCCTTGCTTCTCCTTACACAATGGCCTCACCCTCTCCCTCTGCTGAGATGACCCGAAATCATTCCCCTTTCCATTATCCTCAGCCGACATTCCCTCCCTGGGACTGTGTGAAACGCTCATGGAAGGATCTGATTGGCTCCGTTTGGGTCGCATGCCCACTTTTTGAACCAATCAGCATGGATAGGAATATCACATGGGCCAGTGGGCCAGGCCAGGGGGCGGGGAGAGCACTGTGATTGACATCTCACAGGGATAGGGAGTGCCGTGGTGCCATCTCAGCTCACTGCAACCTCTGCCTCCTGGGGTCAAGTACTTCTCCTGCCTCCGCCTACTGAGTAGCTGGGATTAGAGGCACCCAGGGGGCAGGAGCCTTTCTTTCCCCAAAGGAAAGAGGAGCAGAGCGCTGGGGCTGAAAGCTGCTGGCATTGTGATCCCACATGCAGATGAGGCTAGGAGAGTGAAGCAGCTCACCTGCCCTTTTCCCTGTTGAGGGAACCTTCTGGAATTTAAGAAACCTGCATCAACGTGAGGAATGGCTCTCATGGTGCTGGGGCCTGGTGCTCTAGGATGAGAGGGGCCCCCTCTCTCTCCCCCAGAGCGCATATCAGCTGAATTCCACACTCCATCAGAGGGAGGATCAGGAACTGTGTAGGTTGCAAATGACTTTAATTATCTTGCTCTCCTTTCATTAAATGGATCAGAAGAGCCGGCATTGTGTGAAATCACCCAGGTTCCTTCTGTGAGCTGTTCCCTGAAGAACAAAGAGAGCTGCCTCCCGCTGTGCTGGGGCGGGGCGGGGAGTGTGGCCTCCCCCAGTCAGCCTGTGG
The DNA here is from genome assembly GCF_001604975.1 of Cebus imitator. Classification (NCBI taxonomy): domain Eukaryota; kingdom Metazoa; phylum Chordata; class Mammalia; order Primates; family Cebidae; genus Cebus; species Cebus imitator. The sequence goes on from NW_016107432.1 coordinate 7,055,456, forward strand.
CACCTGGGCAGGGCCCTTCTGTGGGACTGCTTCACCCAGGCTTCCTCTCATGCCGCTTCCCTTGTCCTTGGCTCTGAGTCAGAGATAAAAGCAGGTGCAGCTTCGGTCACAGGGATGATTAGGATGGAAAAGTACCTGGTAAATAACAAGAGGCAAAGTGCCCCAAGTCCAGCACTGTGCCGCGTGTTCAGCCTTCGTCCCCGATCCACACTCACCAGGGGCTGGGCTCCCTTGTGGACCCGTTTTTGTTGTTGTTGTTGTTTTGAGAGAGTCTTGCTCTGTTGCCCAGGCTGGAGTGCAGTGGCGCGATCTCGGCTCACTGCAACCTCCACCTCCCGGGTTCAAGTGATTCTCCTGCCTCAGCCTCCTGAGTAGCTGGAACTACAGGCACCCACCACCACGCATGGCTAATTTTTTGTGTTTTTGGTAGAGATGGGGTTTTACCATGTTGGTCAGAATGGTCTCGATCTCCTGACCTTGTGATCTGCCCACCTTGGCCTCCCAAAGTGCTGGGATTGCAGGTGAGAGCCACCCACCTGGCCTGACCCCAGTTTTTATAGAAAACTAAGATAGTGCACATGTCAGGGTAGGGCAGAGCTGGGGTTCGGACCCAGGTGGACTGGCCAGAACCCGGGCCTCTGCCCACAGTGCCTGAGCGCACATAGGAGCTTTTGTCCTCTGTGGATAACCCGTGGGAACCCAGGGATCTGCCTGGTTCTGTCTCAGAGCAGTGTCACCCTCAGAAAGCCCAGCTTGGCTTCCAGAAGGAAACAGGATTTCCTCCCTGAGTGGCCTTCAGCAGGACACCTTTATCTCATGGTCACTTTGTGGGACGCCCTCTTCCTCCTCAGTTTCCTTGCACCCCACAGCTGCTCCAGGGCAGAGGCCAAACCCTAAAACCTTCCTCTGGGTACAGGCCCAGGGACCATGTTTTCTCTCCTGCCTCTTGCTATGTAGATGAACTCACCCTTTCTCCCACCCAGCAGGACCCTTTCTCTTTAGGAAGGGGAGAGCAGAGAAATGGTGTGGAATTCTCTTCAGTGGGACTGTGAGGGTGGTGAGGCCCGGCATATGAGACTGCTCGCCCTGTCCCTCATGGCAATGCATGTTCATTTATTCACCCAACTCCTGGGGACAGGCAGGCCCCTGTAGGGAAGCAGGGCCTGGTGGTTTTCTGTCCCAGCTGCTTCGTGTCTATCTCCTGCTGTGGTCACTCGGTCCCTTTGGAAGGCCGGGACTATTTCTCCAAGACTAACAGAAATTGCAGGAGGGAATTTTCATGATACCTGGGCACAGCATTACAAGGATCTTAGCTCCTGGCCCCAAAGCCTACGTGGTGGTGGCGGCTGACTTGTGAGGGAGTCGAAGAGACTCCTAGAGACAGGTGGAATGAGGCAGGTGCGGCTCCCTTTCCAGGGTGTGATGGCTCTGCAGGCTCTGGGCTTGCTTTCTTTGTTGTTTTGAGACTGAGTTTCCTCTGTCACCCAGGCTAGACTGCAGTGGTACAATCACAGCTCACTGCAGCCTCCGCCTCCCCGGGCTCAAGTGATCCTCCTGCCCCAGCCTCCCGAATAGCTGGGACGATGGTCATTTTCAAATTTTTTTGTAGAGCTGGAGTCTTGCTATGTTGTCCAGGCTGGTCTTGAACTCCTGGGCTGAAGCGATCCTCTCACCTGGACCTCCCAAAGTCCTGGGATTACAGGCATGAGCCCCTGCACCCGGGCTCATTTCTTGAGGACAGGCTTGTGCCCCTCCTTGCCTGATGCTTCTCCTTCTCCCGCCAGCGTCATCATGACCGGGGCCTACAACAACTTCTTCCGCATGTTCGACCGAAACACCAAACGGGACGTGACCCTGGAGGCCTCGAGGGAAAGCAGCAAGCCCCGGGCCGTGCTCAAGCCGCGGCGTGTGTGCGTGGGGGGCAAGCGCCGGCGTGATGACATCAGTGTGGACAGCTTGGACTTCACCAAGAAGATCCTGCACACAGCCTGGCACCCAGCCGAGAACATCATCGCCATCGCCGCCACCAACAACCTGTACATCTTCCAGGACAAGGTGAACTCTGAGATGCACTAGGTACGTGCAGACCCTGGCCCCCGCCACCCAGCCTCGCGAAAGTCATTCCCGACATGACCTTCACGATCGATCGCAATGCAAGGAGGGGAAGAAAGTCTCAGCGCCAACGAGGACAGCTGCAGAGGTGGCAGTGTGGGGACACTGGAAGCTCGGGTCCCTGTCCCTGCCCCGGCTTCCCTAAGCCAGAATCATGTTTGGCAGTAATTGTCTGTTTAAGAAAGAAAAACAAAGGAAGCGTTCACCACCACGAATCATAAGATGGACATGACTGTCGAGTCTTACAGTTCAGGGTTCTTACATTCACGTACCTTTCCGTCTGTCTGCGGTCTTTACCACATCAATAGGACTTTTTATGCGTCCGGGTTAATTTTTCACTCCAGTGCATCCTGTTGGGGGAGGCCGGAGCTGATGGGAGCTACTTCCCTGCAATGCCTCACTGGTCCCAGATCAGGGCTCCAGGGACAGATGATGAAGCTCAACGGAGCTGGCTAGGGGTTCTTTTGGTTATTAATGGGGCGATTCGCCCTGTCTCAGAGCTGGTAATCTCACATTTGGTTTTTGGATGGTGAATTCATGCTGAGAATTTGCAGATGCAAGCTTCTTTCCTGGGTCTTCTGAACATCTTGAAACATCCCAGGCCCCAGGTCTGCTGTGGTTTCCCAAGAGGACCGGGTGGGGATTGTCTCTGGTGTGCCTGCATCCTCATCGAATTCACCGGCCATTTGCTGAGCCTCTGCTGTGTGCCGGACGCGGTGCTCAGCCCTCGAGGCGGTTGACTTACCCCCCTCAGCCCCCTCTGCAGCTGCTTTCCCTTGCCCTTCAGCATTCACTGGACACCTTCCCGGAGCGGACACTGGCTCCCATGCACGGTTTTTTGGAATCTTCCTCCTGACTGTAAGAGGGGTATTCATTCATTTCCTCCTTAAATACCAACTTCTTGCAGCATGCCAGGCTCTGGGCTGGGTGCTGAGGATAGGAGGGAACCCTTATGATCCCCTCTGTCCACAAGAGGAAACTGAGGCTCTGAGCAGATGCACAGGTCACCCCCAGCAGGCACCTGCCAAGCGGTGGTGTCAGAAACCCATCCGTGTCTTTGCCCAGGGTTCTCCTCGTCTGTCACGTGGGTGGTTTGTGTTACAGCGACATTCAAATGGAAGGTTTGGAAAGGAATGCCTCTTTGTCTTGTGAAGTAGGACAGGGCAGGTGTGGTGACGACAAGGGTCCCAGGAGAACTGAGATGCAGGACGGAAGATGGAGAAGACCCTGTGGAGGCTCCTCACTCTGCTCAGTGGCTTCAGGAGCGTCGCCCTCCCCGGGACTCCACTTCATCCTGGGCTGGCACCTGCAGCTCTTTGATCCAATGCACTGAACTGCTTCTGAAAGGACATTGCATGTTCTGACCATTTAGGATACCTTTGCTTTAAGGACCACACGGTCCCAGCAGACACGTCCCTCGGGAACTCTGCCCCTCTGACGCTGAGGGCCACAGAGAAGGTAGTGTTTCCATGGTAGATTCTCCTGGTGTTACCAAACCTGCCCACCCCTCTGAGTCATCTTTGCTCATGGACTCGCAGCAGAACCACGTAGTTTGACATTTGATTCAGAAAGCAGTGAGCAGAGGCCCAGCCGAATCCAACTGGATTTTTTTTTCTTTTTTTTGTTTTTTATAAGGTGTAACATAACCCAGGACATAGACCTGGCTGAGGTTATTCTCAGTGGATTACAGTATACTTTTGTGTGTGTAAAAGCACAAAGCGCATGTGCACTCACTTCTGGCCATATAACATTTACACAGGGAAATGGATCATTGATTTTTTTTTTTTTTATCGATGTGAATGAAGAATGTTTGTTTATATATCACTATAAAATCCAGTTGACCTGGACAGTATTATATGTACATATCTATTCTAATTAAATTTAACAATCAAAGGATCGGATTACTATTTTCTCCCTTGTAAAGAGGCTTGAGAATGTGGTCAATTGTATAGAAATCAGGTTGAAGCCAAAACCCAGCTCTGAGGGCCTTACCAATTACTTGGATATTTGCTACGATCCATCTCCCTTTGTGAGTCAAATGAATTAAGAGAGGAAACTTGTATTTGCAGTTAGAGGTTACTGTCACATCATAGATTTAACATTTACCATCTTCAAAATACGAATCTTACATGTTCTTCAGAAGGAGGTGTCGAGATGGTCCCTAGTTCCTTACTTCTGCTTTAAACTTTGGGTACCAAACCAAAAAGGAGAAAAAAGAAAGGAAACTATCTTCTTTGAAGAAAAGTATGTCTTTGGGTCCCTCGAAAATAAAGACGTCCAAAGCGAACTGTGAAGATAAAACGTGCTTTAAGAAAAGGTGTCGGGGGTGGGGGATGAGAGCCAGAAGTGGCGGAAGGCCCAGTGTCAGAGTCACAGACTTGCATCCTTGCTCGGGTTACGTTTCCTGGTCTTCTCGAACGTGTGGGCATTCACATAGTCATTGTGAAGTTGCTGGGGGTTTTTTGGTTTTGTTTTTAATTTAGCTCTTCTCTGAGGATGAAACTCTGGGTGGTGGTGGTGGTGTGGGGCACATGGTGGTCAAGTTGTCAGCCCTGATCAGTTTGGACTCTGTAACTCATAGGTGCATTCTTTTTTCCTTTGGTGTCTCACAAATTACCCAATTGTTGAATAAAATTATAAATATGTTAATACCAGCTTTTTCCAATAAAATAACAAATGTTACATCAAAAACGAGCCCCAGACTTTTAATGAGTCCAACCCCATGGAGGTGGAGCGGGCCAGGAGGCAGTATGGCCTGTGGGGATGCCCCTGGGCTTTGCACTGAGAAGCTGGGTTCACATCAAAGGTTTGCTGCCTCTAGCTCCTAATGCAACTCTTAACTTTCCCTAGCTCTGAATTCATCACTGAGGAAATGGAGCTAATAGCACTACCTATCTTGTAGGTGTGTGGTGGGAAAGGAAGGGCAAGATTAACTTGGGCAGTGCCTGGTGCATGACACTCCGTAATGATAGTTGCCTTGTCTGTCTTGCAGCAGGTGTGCGTAGCCCAGCATGATCACACACTCTCACACTCCTCATGAGACTACGACACAGATGGGGAAGCTCATTCACTCACATTCTCCATGGGAAAATGACACAGATGGGGAAACTCATTCACTCACACTGTCCATGAGACTACGACACAGATATTCACTCACACTCTCCATG
>NW_016107432.1:7061973-7064472 GCF_001604975.1 Cebus imitator
TCCATGAGACTACGACACAGATATTCACTCGCACTCTCCATGAGACTATGACACAGATGGGGAAACTCATTCACTCACACTGTCCATGGGAATACGACACAGCTATTCACTCACACTCTCCATGAGACTACGACACAGATATTCACTCACACTCTCCATGAGAATACGACACAGATATTCACTCACACTCTCCATGAGACTATGACACAGATGAGGAAACTCATTCATAGAGGTTAAAGAATTCGCTCATGATCACACATAACTCCTCATCCAGGCCTGAGGGTTCCAGGGAATGCAAGTCTGGGGGGAGAGAAACCACAGGTACCTGGATTCTTCAGGAAGCCAGAGAGGCCCTGGCCCAGGTGCCGCAATTGCTGAGCTAAACAGGGGAGTGTGTGAGTAAGTGCCCCGTGCACACCTGGGCTTCCCCACACCCTGCCCAGTGCCAGGCCCTGCCTCTGGCTTTCAGCAGGGAGTTTTGGGCTTCAGCTTCAGCAAGAGGAAGGCAGGTGCTGTTCTGTGGGTCTGCTGGCAGGAGCTTCATGGGTGCTCAGTCACACAGCTCCAGGACAGAGCACAGGGAGGAGGCAGCCGCTTTCCAGCTGGTCATCGTTTGCCACTTGCTAACCTCCCTGATGGTGTGTGTACACAGAGAGAGGGCATGCCGCTCATTCTGAGCATTGTGGGGTGACTTGACTGAACCCCACAGTCCCATAGTGCTGGAGGTCACCTGGCCTCTACAGGGAAGGCACGTCTACCTATCCTTTCTGCAGGGCATGGAGGGTGCTTCTGTTATACCCATTGCACACATGGAGAATGGGAGGCCTAGAGAAATGAAGTGATTTAACTGATACCCAAATTAGTAGAGTTAGTAAGTGGAGGGGTCAGGATTCAAACCCCAGGGGTGGAAGCGGCAGGCATGTGCGGATGCCCAGGGTGGTGACGAATCCCACAGCCTCAGCCTCCCCAAACCCAGCTGCTGCCAACATTGACCAAATGCCAGTTCTGGCATCTTGCAGATGTGGTTAGGGCCATGGACCTGAAGTGGGGGTTAGCCTGGATCATCCACGTGGGGCCCGACTAATCACCCCAGTCCGTGGAAGTGCAGAACCATTCCTGGTTGTATTGGAGGCAGCTGTAACAACAGAAAAAGGCGCAGAGAAGCAAGACATGAGGACTGGACCAGCCAGTGCTGGATGTGAAGGTGGAGGAGGGGGCCGCCAGCCCAGGAACACAGGCAGCTTCTAGAAGCTAGAAAAGGCGAGGAAATGGATCTTCCCGGGAGCCTCCAGAAGGAACCAGTCCTGCCCACACCTTGGTTTCAGCCCAGTGAGGCCTGTGCCAGACTTCTGACCTCCAGACTGGAAGAGAAGAAATATATACTCTTTGAAGCCTCTCAGTTTGCAGTCATTTGTCACAGTAGCCCCAGGGACCCCATATCCCTGGCACCTTCATCCTGGTCACAAAGCAAGGATTTTCCCTGCTCACAGGCAGGGGCCCTCAGGAGGTCTGCAGCACGCAGAGAAGCAGCAAGGCAGGGCCTGGGGCCCTGGTGGCACCTCATTGCTTTTCTTGAGTGGAGCAAGGGTGGGGCTCTTTCCTGGGGAGCTTCTGGTGATGCTTTATGCGGCTACAGGGGGCAGAGGGGCAGCCAGATGGTGGCAAAGGTAGTTAGTGGGGCTTCTAGAGGGCTAGGTATATGAGGCTAGAGCCTGTGGGGTGGTGGGGAACTGGCCTCTGGGCAGGGGTGACCTGGTCTGCTCCAGTGGGGTCTGAACATTTGGACAGGGCCCCCATTCCACACCAGGCCCTGCGCTCAGAGCTGTGGCAGGCAGAGGTGGCCTTGAGAGAGCCCTGGCAATGCTGCTCAGTGCCCTCCCTCCCTGGACCTCTCCGGATCTTGTCTCTCCCCAGCCCTGTAAGTCCTGAGGTTCTCCACACTCACTGGGCAAGGTCCGCATCTTGGCTTGGCAGGGGGTCCCCTGGGTGCCCTGCCCTCCTCCCCGGCCTGCCCTCCATGTCATTCCTCGTATTAACAGAGGACACATCAAGCTCTATCCTGAGGGCTCTGTACACATCATCTCATCCATCCACACAGCCACCTGGTCGAGAGGAGTCTGTGATTTTTCTGCACGTTTGATAAATAAGGAAAGTGAAGCGTAAAGAGGTAGGTGACTCTCTCATAGACACAAGCTGTGAGTGTTGGGGCCAGGGTCTGACCCCAGGCAGTGTGTCCGCAGAGCCCCAAGAACTTAATTACTAAACCACGTCCTGGACGCTCTGGCCACCTGGGGGGCTTCAGGCCTGAGAGGTGACATTCTGGTGTGTGTTTTCCCAGCCGCTGTTCACACACTTCCCTGCCTGGAACCAACTGTGCGCCCTTTGCTCCTGTGAAAGCCTCCTGAGGTCAGGGCCTGGGCCTCGCCTCCTCCTGGAGCCACAGCCCTCACTCCGCCACGGCCCTGGCTCCCCGACAGCCCTCGCTCCCCCACGGCCCTC
>NW_016107432.1:7065296-7071042 GCF_001604975.1 Cebus imitator
CTCCCCCACAGCCCTCGCTCCCCCACAGCCCTCGCTCCCCCACAGCCCTCATTCCACAGCCCTCACTCCCTCACAGCCTGGGGCCCCTGGCACTGGCATAGACACAGATGTGAGGTCAGGGACCATTAATCACTCACCACCATGTCCCCAGTGCCCAGCACAGGCCTGGCACCGCCTGCCCTCAGGAACTACTTGCTGAGCGAGGTGTATATGGACTCGACACTGGGTCCTGTGCAGGAGCCCAGAAAACCCTGCTAAGTGCTGTGCATTGAACACCCTCGTTCCACAGGCTCTAGGGATAAGGAAGAGATCAAACCAAATAGGAGCCAGACTGTGGCCCTGAAGCCTGGGAGACAAGAAGGCATGCTGGGGAATGGGAATGGCTTAGAGACTGAGAGAGCAGAGACCAAGCCCACGGTGAGGGTGTCCACAGGGCAACGGATTTGCACTACAGAACCCCAGAAACGCTCTGGGCCTGGAGGCAACAGGCACCTCTGAGGGTGGGAAGTGAAGTAAGGTTTTCTGAACGTCTTCCTCAGCAAGCGCCTGTCTCCCACCCCTGCAGAAGGTGGGAGGTTTACTTCCCAGGGATTGTGCCAGAGGCTGCGGGGACCAGGACCCCAGGAAGACCCAGTGGCAGGCAGCCAAATGAGGACAGGTCATACCCACCCTGCCCACACCCAGGGAAGGTTAAAGGCCCCTCACTGGGAAACTGACCAGCTGGAGAGAAAAGACCTAGATTCTGACACATGGAGGTCCCTCAAGATACGGCTCCATCAGCCAGGCACAGGGGCTCATGCCTGTAATCCCAGCACTTTGGGAGACCAAGGTGGGTGGATTACTTGAAGTCAGGAGTTCGAGACCAGCCTGGCCAACATAGCGAAATCCTGTCCCTGCTAAAAACACAAAAATTAGGTATGGTGGCACACACCTATAATACCAGCTACTCAGGAGGCTGAGAGGCAGGAGAATCTCTTGAGAATGGGAGGTGGAGGTTGCAGTGAGCTGAGATCACGCCACTGCACTCCAGCCTGGGTGACAGAGTGAGACTCTGTCTCAAAAAAAAAAAAAAAAAAAAAAGGACTGCTCCACCAAAGCATCCAACTGGAAGCTCACAGTCTGACGTGCAACCCCACCCTGCCACGTGCACACAGAGATCCAGGCAGCTGCTGAGATAGAAGCAGGCGGCCCAGGAACGCCAGACACTCAAGGACAGCCCTGCACTGGAAAAGACCAAGATGAAAACAAGCAAACAAGCAAAGAGGAAGGAAAAGAAGCTGCCACCTCAGCTACAGTGCCAAGTGGAATAAAGTTTTCAAAACTATGATGATGGATATCTGCATAGAGATAAGAGAATATGGAAAACAGCCAAGGAAACACTCGAGACTCTTAGGAAACCATGGGAATTAGAAGCATGATTGCAAAAATGAAGATCTCTGCAAAGATTGGAAGATAGGGTTGAGGAAATTTCTCAGGAAGTAGAACAAAAAAGTCAAAGAGAATCCCAAAGAAAATAGGTGAGAGAACGAGATAACCTTAGCGGAGTGTGGTGGCTCACACCTGCAATCCCAGCATTTTGGGAGGCCAGGGAAGGCTGATCACTTGATGTCAGGAGTTCAAGACCAAGCTGGCCAACATGGTGAAACCCATATCTACTAAAAAAACAAAAATTATCCAGGCGTGGTGGTGCGTGCCTATAATCCCAGCTGCTCTGGAGGCTAAGGCAGGAAAATTGTTTGAACCAAGGAGGTGGAGTTTGCAGTGAGCCAAGATCGTGCCACTGCACTCCAGCATGAGTGACAGAGTGAGACTCCATCTCAAAAGCAACAACAACAAATAACTAAACAAAGCTAACCTCCTCAAAGATGCGCCAGCACGCAGGTAGGAGGAGTTCAACAAAGAAAATGGAGGAAAGAAAATGATTCAAAATTTTTCTGACCTGAAGAATCAAAATTTACAGATTAAAAGAGACTACAGTGTCCGGCACGATGGCAGAAAGCCTACCCACTTCAAGGGCCATCCTCAAGGAATCAGAGCTCAGGGAGACTGAGAATATTGTAAACGATGGCTTAGGAGAATCAGAATACATCTTCAGGCTTTCAAGCAGCAATAAGGGAAGGGAGGAAACAGGGAGTGCTGCTTTCAAACTCTAAGAAGAAATCCTCGAACCTTGAATGCTAGCTATGCCCCTTCAAACTATTAATTGCACTTGGGAGGGAAATGAAGACTTTTTACCCACGCAGGGTTTTGCACCAATTCGCTGTTGCTGTGTAATAAAACACCCCAGAGTTTAGTGTCTTTAAAAAAGGAGGGGAGAGAAATCCAAGATGGCTGATCACTAGCAGCTCAGGATTGCAGCTCCCAGTGAAAGCGCAGAGAAGGAGACGAATTTTTGTTGCTCACGGACCAGGAGATTCCCAGCAGAGGAGCCCCATGGGTCGCCAGCATGACCCTTGTGGCCAGCGTGGCGGTTCTCAGTGCAGAGTAAATGGGACTGGGTCCCCTTTTGGTCGACGTTTGGAGCTCCAGGAAGGTAGAGTCGCCCATTCAGCTGATTGAAAAAGGGACTCAAAAGGGAAGCCAGACCAGAGATTCCCAGGCAGAAAAGCACCAAGAATCTTAATGCTGCTGTTTTGGTCGGCACAGTGGGTTGCTCAGATTTCGGCGCTGGGAATCAACAAGTTGGATGTCCACTCAGAGACCTAATTTGAAAGTCGGTAATTACAAAGACGACAGGTGGATAAATTTACACTGATGGGAAGAAACCAGCGTAAAAAGGCTAAGAATACTCAAAATCAGAATGCCTCTCCCTCTGCAGGGGATCACACTTCCTCATCAACAAGGGAACAAGGCTTGATGGAGAACGAGTGCGTTCCATTAACAGATTTAGGCTTCAGAAAGTGGATAATAAGAAACTTCTGTGAGTTAAAAGAACATGTTCTAGCCCAATGTAAAGAAACTAAGAACCTTGAAAAAAGGTTTGATGAAATCCTAACGAGAATAGACAATTTAGAGAGGAATATAAGTGAATTAATGGAACTGAAGAATACAATACGAGAATTCCGGGAAGTATGCACAGGTTTTAACAGTCGAATTGATCAAAGGTCGAAGACAAACTTAATGAAATGAAACGAGAAGACAAGATTAGAGAAGAAAGGATAAAAAGGAATGAGCAAAGTCTCCAAGAAATATGGGACTATGTGAAAAGACGTAATTTGTGTTTGATAGGTGTACCTGAATGTCATGAAGAGAATGAATCCAAGCTGGAAAATACTCTTCAGGATATTATTCAGGAAAACTTTCCTAACCTAGTAAGGCAGGACAATACTCAACTCGAGGTAATACAGAGAACACCACAAAGATATTCCTCAAGTAGAGCAACCCCGAGACACATAATCGTTAGATTCACCAGGGTTGAAATAAAGGAGGAAATTCTAAGGGCAGCTAGAGAGAAAGGTCAGGTTATCCATAAAGGGAAGCCCATCAGACTCACAGCAGATCTCTCAGCAGAAACCCTACAAGCTAGAAGAGAATGGGGTTAATATTCAATATCCTCAAAGAAAAGAATTTTCAACCCAGAATCTCATATTCAGCCAAACTAAGCTTTATAAATGAAGGAAAAATAAAATTTTTCGTGAACAAGCAAGCACTCAGAGATTTCATCACCACCAGGCCTGCTTTACAAGAGCTTCTGAAAGAAGCACTACACACAGAAAGGAACAGCCAGTATCAGTCATCCCAAAAACTTACCAAAAGGTAAAGAGTATCTCCATGATGAAGAATATATATCAACTAATGTGCAAAATAGCCAGCTAGCATTAAATGACAATATTAAACTCACAAATATCAATATTAATCCTAAATTTAAATGGATCAAACGCCCTAATCAAAGACACAGACGCGCAAATTGAATAAAATGTCAAAACCCATCGGCATGCTGTATCCAGATCCATCTCAAAAGCAAGGACACACAAACACTTGCAAGGTTGGAGGAAGACTCACCAATCAAATGGAGAGAAAAAAACAGGAGTTGTAACTTTCTCTCTGACAAAATAGACTTTAATAGTAACAAAGACTAAAGAAACAAAGAAGGACATCACATAATGGTAAAAGGATCAATGCAACAACAGGAGTCAATGATCATAAATATATATGCACCCGAGGCCGGGCGCGGTGGCTCACGCCTGTAATCCCAGCACTTTGGGAGGCCGAGGCGGGTGGATCACAAGGTCAAGAGATCGAGACCATCCTGGTCAACATGGTGAAACCCCCTCTCTACTAAAAATACAAAAAATTAGCTGGGCATGGTGGTGCGTGCCTGTAATCCCAGCGACTCAGGAGGCTGAGGCAGGAGAATTGCCTGAACCCAGGAGGCGGAGGTTGCGGTGAGCCGAGATCGCGCCATTGCACTACAGCCTGGGTAACATGAGTGAAACCCCGTCTCAAAAAAAAAAAAAAATATATATATATATATAAATATATATGCACCCAATATAGGAACACCCAGATACATAAGACAAGTTCTTAATGACTTATAAAGAGACTTGGACTCCCACACAATAATAGCGGGAGACTTTGACACCACATTGTTAATATTCGACGGATCAATGAGATAGCAAATTAACAGGGACATCTATGATTTGAACTCAGACCTGGAACAAGAGAACTCAGTGAATATTTATAGAATTCTTCGCCCCAGGCCCACAGAACATACATTTTTCTCAGTATCATATTACACCTATTTTGAAAGTGACACATAATTGGAAGTAAATCACTCTTCAGCATTTGCATAGCATTTCACAGACTTAAATAAAATATTGGTTGGATGTTTGTTATTTTCTTCCCTTACTCCTTCCTGTCTCTGCTGTTAAGCACAATTATCGGCATAAAAGAGGTTTTTCATACCTATTTTTAGATTGCATTCCAGCCTGGGCAATAGAGCAAGACTCCTGTTCTCTCTCCCCCTTTCTCTTTCTCTTTGCTTCTTTGCGGCCCTCCCCCGCCCCACTCTGCATGCCTTCCTCCCCTTCCGCCCCACCCCAAAAAACAAAAAACAAACAAACAAAAAACAAATGTGGAAACTGAGACCAAAAGAATAACCAGTCTAAGCTTTCCAACTAAGGCCAAGTTTCCCCCAGGAGAGAGATCCAAGATGGCTGATCACTAGCAGCTCCAGATTGTAGCTCCCAGTGAAAGCGCAGAGAACGAGAGGACGCCACACTTTCAGATGAATTTTTGTCACTCACGGACCAGGAGACTCCCAGTGGAGGAGCCCCACACGTTGCCAGCGTGACTCTTGTGGCCGGCGCGGCGGTTTTACCGGCGTCATCAATCTTAATGCCGCTGTTTTGGCCGGCGCAGTGGGTTGCTCAGATTCTGGCACTGGGAATCAACAAGTTGGACGTCCACTCAGAGACCTAATTGAAAGTCGGTAATTACAAAGACGACAGATGGATAAATTTATAATGAAGGGAAGAGATCAGAATAAAAAGGCTGAGAATACCCAAAATCAGAACTCCTCTCCCTCTACGGGGGATCACAGTTCCTCATCAGCAACGGAACAAGGCCTGACGGAGAACGAGTGTGTTCCATTAACAGAGGCAGGCTTCAGAAGGTGGATGATAAGAAACTCCTGTGAGTTAAAATAACTTGTTCTAACCCAATGCAAAGAAACTAAGAAGTTTGAAAAAAGGTTTGACGAAATCCTAACGAGAATAGACAATTTAGAGAGGAATATAAGTGAATT
>NW_016107432.1:7072587-7073856 GCF_001604975.1 Cebus imitator
AAGACCTAATCTACGTTTGATAGGCGTACCTGAATGTGACGGAGAGAATGAATCCAAGCTGGAAAATACTCTTCAGGATATTATTCAGGAAAACTTTCCCAACCTAGCAAGGCAGGACAATATTCAACTCCAGGTAATACAGAGAACACCACAAAGATATTCCTCAAGAAGAGCAACCCCAAGACACATAATCGTCAGATTCACCAGGGTTGAAATGAAGGAGAAAATACTGAGGGCAGCCAGAGAGAAAGGTTGGGTTACCCACAAAGGGAAGCCTATCAGACTCACAGCAGATCTCTCAGCAGAAACCCTACAAGCTAGAAGAGAGTGGGGGCCAATATTCAACATCCTTAAAGAAAAGAACTTTGAACCCGGAATTTCATATCCAGCCAAACTAAGTTTCATAAGCGAAGGAAAAATAAAACCTTTGTGAACAAGCAAGCACTGAGAGATTTCATCACCACCAGGCCTGCTTTACAAGAGCTTCTGAAAGAAGCACTACACATACAAAGGAACAACCAGTATCAGCCTTTCCAAAAATATACCAAAAAGTAAAGAGCATCAACATAATGAAGAATTTACATCAACTAATGGGAAAAACAGCCAGCTAGCATCAAATGACAGTATTAAACTCACATATATCATTATTAATCTTAAATTTAAATCGACTAAATCCCCCAATCAAAAAACACAGCCAAAACCCATCGATATGCTGCATCCAGACCCATCTCACATGCAAGGATACAAAAAGACTCAAAATAAAGGAATGGAGAAAAATTTACCAACCTAATGGAGAGCAAAAATAAATAAATAAAAATCAGGAGTTGCAATTCTCATCTCTGATAAAATAGACTTTAAAGCAACAAAGATCAAAAGAGGCAAAGGACATTACATAACGGTAAGTGGATCAATGCAACAAGAAGAGCTAACGATCTTAAATATATATGCACCCAATATAGGAGCACCCAGATACACAAGGCTTATAAAGAGACTTAGACTCCCACACAATAATAGTGGGAGACTTTAACATCAATATTAGACAGATCAACGAGACAGAAAATTAACAAGGATATCCAGGACTTGAACTCAGATCTGGAACAACTAAACTTAATAAACATTTATAGAACTCTCCACTTCAAATACACAAAATATACACTCTTACCAGTACCACATCACACCTACTCTAAAAGTGAAGTAAATCATTCCTCAATAATTGTATAGCATTTCACAGGTTTAAATGAAATATTGGTTGGCTGCTTGTTTGTTATT
>NW_016107432.1:7073989-7077356 GCF_001604975.1 Cebus imitator
TAGGATGGGAGGCAGGGCTGGGGATGCGTGTTTCGGAGCAGCCTCACTCACAGGTTTGCTGGTTGGCTCAGGGCAACACAGATGCCATCAGCAGGCATCCCTCTCACCCAGTGGGCTCTCCCAGGCCAGCCCTGTGATCGCCCTGGTATTAGGAGAAAGGGGTCTCAATCCAGACCCAAGAGAGGGGTTTTGGATCTTGCACAAGAAAGACTTTGGGGCGAGTCCACAAAGTAAAGTGAAAGCAAGTCTATTAAGACAGTAAATCATGAAGGAATGGCTACTCCTTGGTAGAGCAGGGCATTCCCAAAAGCAAGAGGAGGAATGCATGTGCCTTAGGTACAGAGCTGTTTGTATATATATATAAGAAAACAAAGCCCAAAAAATTCTGGGGCAGGTACGCTCTGCTACCAGGGCTGGTGACAGAGGATTGTTCATCTTTGTGCAACTACTATCTTCTGCAAGAATCTTTAAAGCAAAACTTTTTTTTTTTCAAACGGAGTCTCGCTCTACTGCGCAGGCTGGAGTGCAGTGCCATGATCTCCACTCACTGCAACCTCCACCTTCTGGGTTCAAGTGATTCTCCTGCCTCAGCCTCCCAAGTAGCTGGACTTACAGGCGCCCACCACCACACCTGGCTAATTCTTTGTATTTTTAGTAGAGACAGGTTTCACCATTGTTGGCCAGGCTGGTCTCAAACTTCTGACCTCAAGTGATCTGCCTACCTCAGCTTCCCAAAATGCTGGGATCACAGGTGCGAGCCACCAGGCCCGGCTGCAAAACTTACTTTTAAACGAAGAATGCTTTTGTTCTTAAGGTATCGGGGCATCAGGACATTTCCTGAGTCTGAGAAGTCTGGAGTCTGTTCAGTAAACATTGTTAACTCGTT
Organism: Cebus imitator; assembly: GCF_001604975.1. Taxonomy (NCBI): domain Eukaryota; kingdom Metazoa; phylum Chordata; class Mammalia; order Primates; family Cebidae; genus Cebus; species Cebus imitator. The sequence continues at coordinate 7,074,876 of NW_016107432.1, forward strand.
CCCTTATCTGTAAATCTCCTGTTGACTAAGCATGCCTAACTTCCTGGGAATGCAGCCCACTAGGTTTCAGCCTCATTTTACCCAGCCCCCATTCAAGATGGAGTCACTCTGGTTCCAAACCCTGTGATACTGGAGCTCCCAAAGTCAGTAAGATAAGCCCCAAGGCACACCTGCTTATCAGGTCTCTGCTTGTGTCACATTTGCTGTCATCCCACGGGCCAAAACAAGTCACAAGACCAAGCCCAGGTCAACATGAGGAGAGATTACCCAAGGATATGAACTTATGGTGGGAACTTTTAAAACTGCCTCCGATTCATGTAAAGGCAGCTTCCCTGGAAGCACTGGAGGGTGTGCGCCACTAACGCGAAACCAGGAAAGGAAACATATGAGGCGGAGACTCCTGGTTGTCCCCGAAATCTGACCTTCCCCTCGCACAAGGCAATGGAGTTGTTATCTGGACACAGGATCGTCCCCCAGAGCCTATGTTTCCAGCCTCCCTGCAGCCAGCCTGGGCCAACAGAGAGGACATGGAAGTGCTCTGCTCCAGGCACTGCTGTAAGAAGGGAGAAGCCTGTCTTTCACCTGCCTTTCCATCCTAAACGCTGGCCAGACTGTAGACACAGTACTGGAAGTGTAACCACCCAGGGGGTTCACCTTGCCCACTGCCTAGACAGAGTTGATTTACCAAGACAGGGGAATTGCGATGGAGAAAGTAATTTATGCAGAGCCGGCTGTGTGGGAGACTGGAGTTTTATTATAACTCAAATCAGTCTTCCCAAGCATTCGGGGACCAGAGTGTTAATTTTAATTTTATGTATGTATTTATTTATTTGGAGACAGAGTCTCGCTCTCCCCCAGGCTGGAGTGCAGTGGCATGATCGTGGCTCACTGCAACCTCCACCTCCTGGGTTCAGGCGACACTCCTGCCTCAGCCTCCTGAGTAGCTGGGATTACAGGCACCTGCCACCATGACCAGCTAATTTTTGTATTTTTAATAGAGACAGGGTTTCACCATATTGGCCAGGCTGGTCTCGAACTCCTGACCTCAAGTGATCCGCTCATCTTGGTCTCCCAAAGTGCTAGGATTACAGACGTGAGCCATCGTGCCCGGTCGGGATCAGAGTTTTTAAAGACAATTGTAAAGGTAGGGGCTTGGGTAGTGGGGAGTCCTGATTGGTTAGGTTGGAGATGGAATCACAGGGGGTCAAAGTGAGGCTTTCTTGCTGTCTTCTGTTCCTGGGTGTGATGGCAGAACTGGTTGAGCCACCATTACTGATCTGGGTGGTGTCAGCTGATCCATCAAGGGCAGGGTCTGCGAAATAGCTCAAGCACTGATTTTAGGTTTTACAATAGTGACGTTATCCCCAGGAGCAATTTGGGGAGGTTCAGACTCTTGGAGGCAAAGGCTGCATGACCCCTAAACTATGATTTCTAATCTTGTAGCTAATTTGTTAGTCCTGCAAGGGCAGACTGGTCCCCAGGCAAGAAGAGGGTCTTTTCGGGAAAGGGCTGTTATCAATTTTGTTTCAGAGTCAACCCATAGACTGAATTCCTTCCCAAAGTTATTTTGGCCTATGCAAAGGCATGGACAAGGACAGCTTCAAGGCTAGAAGCAAGATGGAGTTGGTTAGGGCTGATTTCTTTCACTGTTATGATTTCCTCACTTACAATTTTGCAAAGGTGGTTCCAGAAGCTGGAGTGACTAGTTTAGATCTCCAGATAGAAAATGTGGGTCAAAAGAGAGACAGCAATATGAGAGAAGAAACCTGCCTCGAGCCAGCATGCTAGCCTAGGCCACTGACTCAGATGGTGACCTGAGACGAACAGTCAGTCCTGTTTTACATAAGCTGCTGTACTGGGGGGTCTCTCTGTCATAGCCGCCTAGCCTGTTTCCTAGCTAATCCATCTGGGATTCCAGAAACAGGGATCACACGCAGGTGGCAGGCAAAGGGAACACTGGGGTGACCGTGACAGCTGGGTGGTGGGCCTGGAGTGTGAACAGTCCAGATTGACACAGGAAGATGGAAATTTCCAAACAACAAATCTACAGGGGCTGGGGAAGCAGAAATTGAAAGCTTATCTGATAGTTTCAACACATTGAGAAGAATTTTCCATTTTTCACAAATCAATTAGTGATCGATGTAGGAAAAAACAGACTAACAAAAAACTAAAATAATTATTAGGCCCAGTGTAAATGAAAAGCAATCATAGGCGGGGCACAGTGGCTCACATCTGTAATCCCAGCACTCTGGGAGGCCGAGGCTGATGGATCACTTGAAGTCAGGAGTTCATGACCAGCCTGGCCAACATGGTGAAATCTGTCTCTACTAAAAATTAGCCGGGTATGGTGGCAGGCACCTGTAGCCCCAGCTACTGAGGTAGGAGAATCATTTGAACTCGGGAGGCAGAGGTTGCAGTAAGCCAATATCACGCCACTGCACTCCATCCTGGCCGACAGAGTGAGACTCAGTCTCAAAAAAA
>NW_016107432.1:7077366-7080438 GCF_001604975.1 Cebus imitator
AAAAAAAAAAAAAAAAATGAAAGAAAGAAACATAATCACAGTGCCTTCTGTGGTCCAGCTGTGAATCCTATTTACACAGCACAGAAATGATAGACACTGATTTAACAAGGCCCAGTGAGATGGTCCTGTTGGAAGGTGGCTTGTCATTAAAGTCTGATTGAAGGAGGCCAGAGGGCCATATGAGAGATGATTTTTCTTTCATGGTGTCCACGGATATTATCTGAAACTAGAAAATCAGAAATAGCATGTGAACATGTTACTACAAAACATGGAGGTAATCAGCAGAAGAAACAGCTGCAAGGGGTGGAGGCCATTCCTCTGAGACAGGGCAACTGGGAGTGAGAACAAAGGGATGGGGGGCTTTACAAACCATGAGCATTTAATTCAATTTAAAGAGGAAGGAAGAGATGATTCCCTGCTGGAAAGGGGTCCAATCCAGACCCCCGGAGAGGGCTCTTGGATCTGAAGGAAGAAAGAATTCAGGGCAAGTCCACAGTGCAAAGTGAAAGCAAGTTTATCAGGAAAGCAAAGGAATAAAAGAATGGCCACCCCACAGACAGAGCAGCCCCGAGGGCTGCTGGTGCCCATTTTATGGTTCTTTCTTGGTGATACGCTAAACAATGAGCAGATTATTCATGCCTCCCCTTTCTAGACCATATAGGGAACTTCCTGACATTGCCATGGCATTTGTAAACTGTCATGGCGCTGGTGGGAGTGTAGCAGTGAGGACGGCCAGAGGCCACTCTCATCATTGCCATCTTGGTTTTGGTGGGCTTTAGCGGCTTCTTTGCTGCAACCTGTTGTATCAGCAAGGTCTTTACGACCGTATCCTGTGCCAATCTCCTATCGCATCCTGTGACTTAGAGTGCCTTAACCATCTGGGAATGCGGCCCAGTAGGTCTCAGCCTCATTTTACCCAGCTCCTACTCAAGATGGAGCTGCTCTGGTTCACATGCCTCTGACAGTCCTGCTGTATGTCGCCTGATGGGTGGGGTGGAAGGTGTGAGAGGGGCCCAGAGGCTGGCAGAACCTGAGCTGGGCTGGCAGGAGATGGAGATGCTCCCAAACCAAGGGGTTCCTGGGTGGCCAGAAGTGGGGGCCCTATGGAGGGAGAGAATATGCTCTGTTCTGTTTCCATTCTGGAGCAGGGTTTGCTGATAAGTCCCTGCCCTTCCTCAAGCTCCTGCTTACTTACCTAGCTGCCCGCTGGAAGGAAGCGTGTCTTGGCCATGGCCAGCACAGGGGACTTGAGAACTGGAGAATGAATGATGGACTAAATCCATAAATTCATGAATAATTGAATAAACGATTGAAGGTGTAAGGCCGGTTGCCTGTTCGGGAGGTTGGACACGCCCACCTCTGCACTGGGCACCAGGCTCTGCCTCAGGGCTCCCCTGGAAGGCTCCAGCTGATGCAAGGCTCCTGGCCGCTTCTCCCACCGGAAAACCTGCCCCATCTCAATCCCGCTCCCCTGGAGTCAATCAGAGCACCCAGCTGTTGCTCGCTCCTCTTAGCCATAAAAACCCCATGCCCCGGAAAGTTGGTTCGACTTCCCTGGCCCCTTTCCCTGGGACCATGGAACCTCGCCAGGGAGCTAAATAAATGAGCATTTAATTTTCTTATAGTGGCCTCAGTTTCCTCATTTTAAACTCGGGATTAACCCTTACATTTGGTGCCAGAAACCCGGGAGGTGTTGTAAGACCCCTCCTGGGGGAAACTGATACCTCCACCCGAAGCCGGACCAGGGAGCCGCTCCACCACAAGGTAAGACTTCTGTTGCCCACAACCCCTCCCGCTGCTTGCCTCGTGGACTCCCTGCTCGTAATCACGGCCGTGTCAGGGACTCCTTCCCGTCTCACCGTGGGCCAGGCCCCGGCCTCGTCCCGAGGATCTGGGTGTAGAGGAGACGCCCCTACACTCTTGTCTTCTCCCCATAAGGGGTTTTCTGGGGGTCAGGAATCTGAGGGAGATGTCCCCATCTTCCTGAACCCTCTCCGGTATTGGGTAGGGCAGTCCAGGACGCCTTCCGATCATCTCTGCAGAGCGGCCAAGGGTTGGGTGTTCAGAAGCCCCATTTGCAAACCCGGGCCCTGCCTCACAGCAGGACCAAATCCCCGGCTTACGCTACTAAAACGTCTATCTCAAATCAGCCCTTTGGCGTATAAACTCCCGTTCATGAAGTAACTGTACTTTCAGTTTCTCTTCCTACCCCCGGCACGAGTGAGTGGGTGAGTTTATGTGTAGTCCCACGGCGGAACGGCTACGGGGCTTGTGTGGGCCTCAGCCCGCGGTTCCACGGGGACATCATAAAGCATAACGGTGATCCACCTCAGGACTGAAAGTTCTGAGGTGACCAGGCCCGGGGGTTATACGGGTACACCTTAGCCAAGACGCCCTGAAACCTCCCTTCCGGGACGTGGCCGGGAAGGCATCAGACTGGTCTCCCATGTGGGGGGCACCCATCCTTTGTCCATCGATCCGCTTTCCCTCACGTCCTTAGTTCCCCATCTCAAAATCCCACCGTCAAGGCCTGAAGTCTGTCGTCACCCACCTGCTAGCCCAGGAACTACTCATGAGCCACATCACAAAAGGTGGAGCTGATTGCCCTAACCCGAGCTCTTACACTAGCACAGGGAAAGCGAGCAAATATCTATACTGACCCTTATTACCCACTGCCACTCTGCCCTCTGGAAAGAGCAGGAATTCCTTACCAGAAAGGGGTCCCCCATAATTAATGCTACCCAAATCTCTAATCTCCTGCAGGCCCTATCACTGCCTAAAGAAGTCGCTGTCATCCACTGCCGAGGGCACCAGGCCCAGCAGAATGCCATTTCTGGGGGCAATGCAAGGGCAGATGCGGCAGCAAAATCCTTAACCGGTACCAGGCTAGCCCCCACTCCGGTCCTGTTCCTCACCACGGCCACGCCGCCGGTTTACTCACCATCAGACAAACAGGCCCTCATATTAAGAGGAGGAACCGCCGGGCGCGGTGGCTCACGCCTGTAATCCTAGCACTTTGGGAGGCCGAGGTGGGTGGATCACGAGGTCAAGAGATCGAGACCATCCTGGTCA
>NW_016107432.1:7081183-7187485 GCF_001604975.1 Cebus imitator
AACCAGATGCTGCTTCACCCCTGTGTCCGACTCCCAACCAAGGCACCAGCCAACTGACCCTTCTCCCACACTTCGCCCCTATTCAGCAGGAAGTAGCCAGAAAGAAGCGACGTCCTATATCATCAAAAGGGTCGGAATGTAAGGCCGGTTGCCTGGTCGGGAGGTTGGACACGCCCACCTCTGCACTGGGCACCAGGCTCTGCCTCAGGGCTCCCCTGGAAGTCTCCAGCTGATGCAAGGCTCCTGGCCGGTTCTCCCACTGGAAAACCCGCCCCGTCTCAATCCCACTCCCCTGGAGTCAATCAGAGCACCCAGCTGTTGCTCGCTCCTCCTAGCCATAAAAACCCCACGCCCCAGGAAGTTGGTGCGACTTCCCTGGCCCCTTTCCCCGGGACCATGGAACCTTACCCGGGAGCTAAATAAATGGGCATTTAATTTTCTTATAGTGGCCTCAGTTTCCTCATTTTAAAGTCGGCAATAACCCTTACAGAAGGAATGAATGACTCCATGAATGAATGTGTAAATGATGGTGTGATGGATACTTTCTTTCTCAACAAATCGTAGTCATCCCGAAAATCATATCGTTATAATCCTGATTTCACAGAGGAGCCAACCGAGGCTGGAAAAGTTAGCAGGCGTGTCAAGGCCCGTCCTGTAAGATAGTGACAGGTGTGACTGCTGATTGAGACCTACTATGTACAGACTTTGCACTCTATTTCATTCTACATAAACCCATGAGGCAGGTCCCATTTTTACTCCTGTTCTAGAGGTAAGGAACTTGAGTTTCAGAGAGGTCAGGGAACGTGTCCAGGGCCATACAGTAACGGCAGAGGCCAGACTGCAACCCAGGTCTCTAAAACCTATGCGGTCATAGGTTCTGGAACTGGGGTCTGGCCCCATTCTGTCTTGACCCCAGGCCTCTGTTCTTCCTGCACTGCCACCACGAGACAAAGGGTGGTGAGCTGCATGCTGCCTACAGAATCTAGGGCAATCTGAAAGGTTTCTGTTGGTAACTGTATTAGGGTTCTCTGGAGGGGCAGAACTAATAGGATCTATGTATAGATGAAAGGGGGTTTATTAGGGAGAATTGGCTCACATGATTGCAAAGCAAAGTACCATAACAGGCTGTTTGCAAGCTGGGGAGGAAGGAAGCCAGTAGTCACTCAGTCCGAGTTCAAAAGCCTCAAAAGCAGAGAAACCTACAATGCAGCCTTCAGTCTGTGGCGAAAGGGCCCAGAACCCCCAGCAAACGACTGTGTAAGTCCCAGAGTCCAGAGGCCGAAGAACCTGGAGTCTGATGTCCAAGGGCAGGAGGAGCGGAAGGACGGGAGGAAGGTGAAGGCCGGAAGACTCAGCAAGCCAGTTTCACCCACCTTCTTCCGCCTGCTTGGTTCAAGCCCCGCTGGCAGCCAATTGGATGGTGCCCACCCACATGGAGGGCGGGTGTTCCTCTCCCAGTCCACTGAGGCAAATGTCATTTTCCTCTGGCGACACCCCCACGGACACACCCAGAAACAATACTTCACCAGCTATCTAGGCATCCCTCAATCCAATCAAGTGGACACCTAAAGGTAACCATCACAGTAGCTGTCAGGATTCAGAAAGTTCCTGCGTAGTAACTTCTGCCACGTTTTGCTGAAAGAAATCCAAACAGCCTCGAAAATCGGACAGCCTCCTTGACTTAAGCTAAACACAAAGCCCTCCCAGGTTTGGAAATACCTGGAGAGACTTGCCCCATGGGTCTGACCAGCTGTAAGAGCAAGCAGGGGCAGTGAGCGGGGCACCAGCCGTGCTGCGGGGCCGTACGTCTATTTAATTTCCTCTCATCTCCCTCCCGCACCATTCTGCGAGGAGGGTGCTTTCACCTGCACTGTTCCCATGAGGAAATGAGGCTTCAGGAATCTGACAAAGCTTCCAAAGTCCCGTGGATGGCAGGAACCAAGGTTTAGATGGCCAGACCACCCTCCCAGCCCCCCAGGTGGAGAAGCAGGGAGCATGACAGAGGAGGAAGAGAGCGCATGGCAGGTCAGGCTGAAAAGGCAACAATGCCACATGGGCCTCTACACTAAGCTCCAGGATGACTTTGAAAAGTGCTGCAGCCCTGTGGGCGGAAAATTGCACTTGCCTCAAGCTTCATGAAAGCAAACCAAGTTGGAAGGGACTGAAACAGCTAGAAAAACATGGGGAACGCACGCAAGGAAAACGTGTGGAGTTTGTCTCTTTTTCTGGCAAATCTGGCAGCCCAGAAGACTTCACAAATGCTTTCCAAGGCTCCTGGACTTTTTTTTTTTTCTTTGAGACAGAGTCTCGCTGTCGCCCAGGCTGGAGTACAGCGGCATGATCTCAGCTCACTACAACCTCCGCCTCTGAGGTTAAAGCAATTCTCCTGCCTCAGCCTCCTGAGTAGCTGGGATTACAGGTGCCTGCCACCACGCCCAGCTAATTTTTGGGTTTTTAGTAGAGACGGGGTTTCACCATGTTGGTCAGGCTGGTCTCAAACTCCTGACCTCATGATCCACCAGCCTCAGCCTCCCAAAGTGCTGGGATTACAGGCATGAGCCACTGTACCCGGTGAGTCCTGGACTATTTTTTTTTTTTGAGATGGAGTCTCGCTCTTGTTACCCAGGCTGGAGTGCAATGGCGCGATCTCGGCTCACCGCAACCTCCGCCTCCTGGGTTCAGGCAATTCTCCTGCCTCAGCTTCCTGAGTAGCTGGGATTACAGGCACGCACCACCATGCCCAGCTAATTTTTTGTAGTTTTAGTAGAGACGGGGTTTCACCATGTTGACCAGGATGGTCTCGATCTCTTGACCTCGTGATCCACCCGCCTCGGCCTCCCAAAGTGCTGGGATTACAGGCTTGAGCCACCGTGCCCGGCGAGTCCTGGACTATTAAAGGGGCTGAGGAAGTGGCCTGACAGGGACAGGATTGCCCATGCTAGTGGAGGCGGGGGTAGGGACGCAACAACAGGATACCTGGTTTCATGACAGCCTCATCACTTACCAGCATTGGGACTGTATCAGTTATCCCAAATTTAGCAGCCTAAAACCACATTCATCATCTCATAGTTTCTGGGGGTCAGGAACCCAGGAGTGGATTTGTAGGGCTGTTGGGCCCCACAGGGTCGTGGATTGTCCCTTATGCTGTGCTGAGGTGCAGGATCTGGGAATTAAAGAGACAGGACACTGAAGAACTGGTGAAGAGCAGCTGGACTTGGGGGGGCCGCTCCACCTATGAGCGGAGATCAGCGAGAGCCCCAAATGCACAGAAGCATCTGTATTTATTAGGTACAAGCAGGGGCAGGGTCTTGAGTGAGGTCATCATCTATAGGCTTACTAATAGGGCATACATAATCACATGAGTCACAAGCGAGGGGGCCACCCCATTATGTTACCTGGGCAGAGAGGTGGGCTGTGTGCAGTAGGGGGCCATGCCATGCGCAGTATTAGAGGGTCCTGTACAGAAAAGGGGTCCACCCCCATTAGGTCACCAAGGCAAGGAGGTGGGCTGGGTGCAACAGGTGTTGTGTGCAACACTTCTTATCTAGGGGCTGGAGACTTCAAAGGATTTCTAATAGAAGAATATTGTAAGCCAATGCGGTGGGAGCTGACAGACTTGTGTTATTCTCTTAAGATATTTACGGGAGGATGATTTGAGGCAGCACAGAAGTGCAAAAAGGCTGACAGGGTGCACAGCCACCGTGAATGGTCACACCAGAGGGGTTCTTCTCCCTCAGGTATTTCCAGGATCTCAGGCCTGAGGCCTGCTTTCCACAGGAACTGGATGCAAGGTGCTACAACTCCTTTATCAGGAGGAGAGGCTCTTGCTCCAAGCCTGCATACAGCGTATGTCCTTTCAGGCAGGGACGCCACCGCCTGGGTCTTTGGTTCTTGTCCTGGTCTGGCTGTTTTCCCATGTACTGCTTCTGTTCTGTGACTGCTCTAGACATTCCTCCTACTACAAACTACTATATGGTTATATAGAAGGATTCTATAAATCAGCACTAAATGTGTCGGTACAGCTCTGACTACATAGAACTGAGTATGCTAGATATAAGTATTAAGTATGATTATATAAGCTAGATATATGTAAGCAGTGAGTTATGCTTCAGGCATTAATTCTACAAGCTAATATATGATTATATACAAAGGATTACATAAAGGAAGTAGCTGAGTAATAACACTATAACTAAGATATTCTTCAGGCACTAACTGTGCCTGGGGTCTGGACAGTTCTCCTTCCTCGGTGCCCATGGGGGGTGTTACCCACATGGATTCACCAGGAGCTTCCGGCTTGGCGTCTCCCAGGAGCCGCAGGCGAGTGTGGGCCATGGCTGCCATCTCTGTTTCCAAGCGCATCATGTGGCTGTTGGCTTGAGGCTTCAGGTCCTCCAGGCACAGGCTTCCCCATGGGGCTGCTTGCGACATGGCTTCCTTACCCAGAGTGATGGATCCAAGAGAGAGAGCAGCCGAGCCAAAAGCCACAGCCTTTTGCAAGCAAACCTCAGAAGTGACATCTTGTCACTTCTGCCATATTCAACTGGTCACACAGACCAATCCTGCTGCCATGGAGGGAGCAGCAGTAGGTGGTTGGGACTACTGGGGCCATCTTAGAGGCTGCCACAGGGATCCAAGGGGAGTTTCTGCCCTGCTCTGTGCCCGGGGTCCCCTGGATAAAGTAGGGACACTAACATCACCAACGTGAGGTTTTCGAGAGCATGTCCACAAAGCAGCCAGGTGGCAGGTGTTTTGCAGCGGGTAGTCAGCTGCCCCACCCGGCCCTGGGTCCCAGCTCCCTCCGCTGGTGGGGCTGATGTCCTTGGGGCTCTTCCAGCTCCTGCAGAAATGGGGAGTGGAGTCAGTTACTGAATAGGGGCCTGTCAGTGTGCTTTCCCCGGGCTGCTGGATGAGATGCGTTGGGCCACATGGCTGTTTAATAGCCCCGACACCCCATCCTCCTGATTGAGCGCTGGGATGGTGACAGGGTTCTGTCCTCAGGCAGCAGACTCAGACAGGCAGGTCCTGCTTAATGGGCATCTGCAGAAATGTGGGTTTTTGTCACCTCACTTGGGAGTGCACTTGCATCATGTAGGATCAAAAAAAAAAAAAAATGGAAAAGAGCATTTGAGTAATTGAACTTTGAATGACTGGACTTTAACAGCATGTCTGAAGGAGGCGGAATGGTCTTTCTGATGGCTTCACTGCCCAAGAATGGACAATGAAGACCCCCTGAAAGAATGCCCATGGGGTGCTGGGCTTCCAGAGGGCTTGGAAACCCTGGTGCCAAACCCTCTCCTGGCACTTGAGATGGCACCACTGAGTTGGGCCATTCCTGACTCATTCTCTCAAATGCTACTACCTCATGGAAGCAAAGTGAGACTGCACCCGGGTCCTCCCTGGGTGTCCCACAGCCCCGTGGGGTGAAGGTTCAGCCCAGAGCAAGTGCCCGGTACACAGTATTAAATAATGACTGTTCCTGCAGACGGTAGGTTCTTTCCTTGGGAGGGTCCCTGGGCATTCTCTATAAAACCCAGGACAAATGTGGAGACCGCAGTGAGTTAAGATAGCGCCACTGCACTATCAGCCTGGATGACAAAGTGAGATCTTATTTCAAACAAACAAACAAACATGGTATTGCTAAGAAGTTTTGAAAACAGCTGACCTGGCACAGACATTCCATTTTACAGATCGGGACACTGAGGCCTGAGGACGGGTTAAATGGCGCCTGGTCACACAGGGGTTTGTGGCAGAATGAGTAGAACCCAGGACCATGCCCAATCTGGACTCTGCCCAAAAGACAGCACTCCTTCTCCTCCAAGCTGCGCCTCTGCTGATTGGTTGGAAACTAATCGGGGTGCTGAGTGGCAGCGTGCTGGCCCAGGGGAAGGGGATAGGTGGAGCTCTGTCCCTCCTGCCCTGCGTTGTGCCATGTGCTAATGTGCTATGACCTCCACTCTGAACCTCGGTGTCCTCTTCTGTAGATGGGGAATGTTGGAGCATCTTCCGCATCCAGGTGTTGTGAGGGAGATGACGTGTTGTAATCTTTGTCCACTTGGAAAGCATCAGGCAGTTTCCCTTCTCTGCACAGTCAGTGGGGATCCTGAGGGCAGAGTCACAGGGTGAGGGCCTTCCATAGCCTCAGAAATCCACAGGATGGGGAGAGGAAATGGGGCTGAACTCCAACCTCATCTCACTGCCTGAGAAAGAAACCCAGGGGCGAACACGTGGCTTAGAGTGATGACACCTCTTGAGCCTCTGTGTGGCTTCATGCAGACCCTCCAGGCAGGACAAACCAGGACGAGGGGACAGTGTGGAGGTGCAGCTGCCACCACCCAGCACCATAAGCACTGTCCGAGGAAAATGGGGCAGCCACATCCCGCACAGCAACGCCAGGTGGCCAAACCCGAGCGTATGACCACTCGACATTCCCCACCCACAGCAGAGGTGAGGCCTGCTGCCCGGTAGAGAGCAGCCCAGCCCGTGGGGGACAGGGGTGGGTACAGGTCATGTCCTCAATCTCAGGGAAGACACTAAAGACTCAAGGGGCTGGGACAGGAACAGGCCCCCCACGAGGGGTGAGGTTTGCTGAGGGGCCCCCAGCTGCTTGGGCACTCCCAAGTGACTAAGTTCTGATGATAATTCCATGGGGTCATCACTGCACGTTAGGGAACACAGGATATGGTTTCACAATACACGTGTTTCACAACACACGTGGTCAGCAGTTCCCAAGCCGTGAATCACCACACAGCTCCACTTTACGGATAACTGGAATTCAAAAATAACTGTGACTGCGCACTTTCCACCCAGGACAATCCGAGTGGACGGCTGGGCTGACTCTCCATGGTCACCTTCAGCACAGGTGTGTCTCCACAGAGGCAGCCATGCCCAGGCAACCCGACAATTACGGCAGACACCCCAGGGGCCCCTCCAGCTGGAGGTGAAGCCAGGGTCTGCCCTCGGCAGGAGGCCGTCAGCTACGGAACGTCAGCCTTGCTCTTTTCTAAATTGCACTTGCATTTCATTCAGCCAGGGTGTAGTCACTGCGGATTCTCACGCACATACCAGAAGGACTTCTTTTAGGTAAAGAAAGGAAGGAAAGCACTGCAGGTTCCACCAGAGATTTTTATTTCAGCCACAGAGGACCCTGGCTTTCTGCTCTACAGCACTGAACATGGTCAGGCTCTTCTGAGCACCGGCCAGTACCCCCCAGGGTTCTCTGTTTCCCAAGTCCTGATGGATTCAGGCAAGACCCTCACAAACTCACCCACTGCCTGCTGAACAGGAGGGCCATGAGGCAGCCTGTGTGCCGAGGTCAGTGCGGGCACACTGCCAGGGCGTCGCCTCTCCCACCCTCTGCTGGGGGGCCGGACCTTGACCACGCGACATGCTCAAGCTGCTGTTCACATCCCCCAGGAAAGGCAACCGGCCTTTAAGTTAAGGTTTAGCAGTGACCAAAGAAATAAGAAACACTACTGTGGAGTTTACACAGATGCTTATTCGTTTCTTTAAACAACAAATCCAACACAAAAGTAAGTAAGAGGCAACAGGGTGCTTGAAAGAGAGGGAATCTCGTCTGTAAAGTGCTGTTTGAGACGCAGGGACCTCCTAGTCTAGCCTGGCACACCGCATCACTCGGGAAGGTAGCACTGGGGTGGGGACGGCATGCAATTCCCAACACACTCGGCATTCACAGTGGACAGGGCTCATCAGCGGCTGCCCCTTCGTCGGGGTCCACGCCATCTACACACGGACGCAAGGTCTCTGCAGCGCGGTCTGCACACATGAGCACACACGGCACCGGTGCACGCGCGTCAGGCTGGGCCACACTGGGGAAGGGCCTCACGGCACATGCACTGGAAGCTCCTCGGTGGCGGGCGTGCTCAGGCCGCCGACAGGAACGGGAAGAAGAAGAAGTCGAAGGCGAACTTGACGGCGCCGTGCACAGTGCTGCGCCAGTCGTGCTCGATCTTCACATGCCGCCTGGCGGGCGAGAGCTGGGCCATGCAGTTGAGGCAGCTGATGGCCTTGAGCTCGAAGACGGGCCACTTGCTGCCCAGGCGGCCCTCCAGGATGGTGCTGAACTCGATGAGGCTGCCCTGGCGCAGGCTGAGCAGCACACTCTTGAACTCGCTGCTGGCCCGCAGCACGATGTCCTTGGTGACGTCGTCCTCCTCGCGGCTGCGTGGGCTGTCGGCGCCGCTGCTGAACGGCATGCCCACGGTGATCTCGAACTTGTAGCGGTCGAACTTCTTGATGTGGCAGGGGTGCTTGGCCAGCAGCTTGAGGCGGCAGAGCTCCTCCTCGGCCGTGGAGGTGTTGCCGGGGCTGCAGGCGGGGTAGGCCTCGCCGTAGAGGCAGCGCATCCAGTCGCCGATGAAGAAGGGGAGCATGTTGATGGCCGACTCGGCGCTGTTGTCGATGTCGGTCACGCGGACGTACTTGAAGCGGCCGGTCCACGTGACCCTGTGGCCCTCCAGGTGGCTGCAGAGGATCTGGGTGCGCGCCATGTTGGTCTCCTTCCAGGCGCGCGGCCCGCACAGCGCCCCATACTGCTGCCAGGTCAGCGTGGAGTTGTAGACCTTCATGCCCTCCGAGCGGTACACATAGAACCAGCAGAACAGCACGATGGCTGTGAGCCACACCAGGATGAGCTTGACCATGGAGCTCCGCGTCAGGGACTTCACCATCCCCACCACGGAGAAGCTGGCCTTGGTCCACCAGCGCAACAGCAGGGGCACGCTGCACACCGCCATGGTGACTGCAATCTTGGTGAGCTCCAGAGACACGAACCACCGGGCGAACTGCAGCATGCCCACCAGGGCCAGGCCGGCCACCAGGATGGGGAGGGCAAAGAGGAAAAGGCAGTAGCCGATGGAGGCGCGGAGCAGCCCCAGGCCGGTGGACTCCAGCAGAATGACCACGGAGAGCTCACACCACATGAAGCATACCAGGTAGGGCACCAGGTAGCAGTAGGTGCCCTTGAAATTCCTCAGCTGTGCCATGCGGAAGAAGAGGTAGAGCAGGTAGACGTATAGCAGGCAGGGGACGCTGACGTTGAGGACCACCAGGTGGCCGACAGGCACGGTGAGGAAGGTCTGGCCGAGGACCTTCAGGTAGGGCCAATCCAGGGGTATGGAGGGCAGCAGCGACAGCAGGCCGGCGGTGACCTCGGTGGCCAGGGCCCTGCGCGTGTAGGGCTCCGCATGGGTGCTCAGGCTCAGGTAGCTGGTCACGGTAAAGAAGCCAGTGATGACAGCCAGCTCCGAGCATGGGATGCAGTCCTTGCTGGCGAGGGGGAAGGAGAAGATGACGAAGAAGACGGAGAGCAGGAAGTGGGCATAGGGCTCCAGGTGGTTCCAGCCGAAGTTGACTTCAGCCTGCTCCACGTCCAGGTTGGGCTCGAAGCGCAGCAGCAGGTCGGTGAGGGTGCGGAAGTTCTCCCAGGCCTTGCTGTCCTGGAAGACCTTGAGGGTGCAGATCACCATGGAGATGAAGGACAGGTAGAAGATGACCAGCGGGATGAAGAAGGCGAAGAAGTCGATGGTGAGGTTGCTGATGATGAAGAAGAAGATGAGGGCGTTGATGTGGTGTGTGGGGATGATGGTGGACAGCCAGTGCATGCCCGCCCTGGAGGCCACGTCAATCAGATACTCCTTGATCTCCATGATGGCGTGCAGTGGGTACTTGACCACCTGGGGGAGAGACGGAATGTGGGAACCAGGCTGGGGCAGGACCGCCTCACACCTCCCTCTGACCACCCTGCCTCCTGACAAAATGAACCCACATCTCTGCCTTTTCTGTCGCCAGCCCTGTCCTAGTGGTTCTCCCTCCACCCTTCTCCAGGTGGCCCTCCCCATGCTCTGCAGTCCCTGCGGGCCCTCCCTCTTCTGGGCCTGGAGCCCCTCTCTCGCTCCCTGCACACACGCACATTCACACACGCACACGCAACCAACCTTACCCCGTGCCTGGCTCCCCCACTTCTGCCGGTGTGACCAGACACATGTGTGCTTCTCTTCCTGCAAGACCTCCAGCACCTGGAGGGACCCATTTCCCGTCCCTCAGGGCTGCCCACATGAAGAGACTTTGGAGCCCTGGGATTGTCGTCTGGGAGCTGGCTTTGTGACCCAGCTCTGCACTGCAGCAAGGACGTCACCTCCCTGAGTATCCACGAAGGGAAATGGCAATCCTTAAAAGACTAGGCTGGGATCTAGGAGGCGAAGCCACAGGCAGTCCCGGGAGGGGCGGCAGAGCAAGCGTTAGACAACAGGGGTTTGGTGCAGACTCAGGCAGAGGGGCCAACACGACTCTCCCAGCAGAGACACCATGCAGCTGCACAGGGCGGCCAGGTGAGCTGCCCTGCCTGTGGCAGGAGACCCTGAGAAGCAGCTGCGGGCCACCTTCCACCCCTACACACACGCACACATTCACACACACATACACACACACACACACACACACCCACCCACTCCTACACACACACATGCAGCCCACCCCTGTGCACACACACACACACACACACACACACAAACACAGGCAACCCACTCCTACACACGCACACACACACACACACACACAGGCAACCCACCCCTACACACACACACACATACAACCCTACCCTTACAACACACTCACCCCTACACACACAACCTACCCCTACACACACATTCACACACACACATGCAACCCACCCCTACACACACACACACACACACACCCACATACAACCCACCCCCCCCTACACACACAACCCGCCCCTAAACACATACATACACATTCACACACACACACGCAACCCACCCCTACACACACACACACACACACAACCCACTCCTACACACACACGTGCAACCCACCCCTACACACACACATACACATTCACACACACACACACACAGGCAACCTGCCCCTACACACATACATACACATTCACACACACACAAACAGGCAACCCACCCCTACACACACACATACACACACACAGGCAACCCACCCCTACACACACACACACACAACCCACTCCTACACACACACACATTCACACACACATGCAAACCACCCCTACACACACACACATACACATTTACAAACACACACACACAGGCAACCCACCCCTATACACACACACACACACACACACACACAACCCACCCCTACACACACACACACATACACACAAACCTACCCCTACAACACACACCCCTACACACACAACCTACTCCTACACACACATTCACACACACAACCCCATCCACACACACATGCAACCCACCCCTACACACACACATTCACACACGCAACCCACCCCTACACACACATTCACACACACACACACATGCAACCCACCCCATACACATACATTTACACACACACAACCCTACACACACGCACGTTCACACACACATGCAACCCACCCCTACGCACTCATGCACACACAACCCACCCCTACACAAATACACCCACATTAACACACACACATGCAACCCACCCCTACACACACGCACATTCTCACACACACATGCAACCCACCCCTACACATCCGTACACATTCACACACATATGACCCACCTCTTCATGCATGTGTGCACACCCACCCCTATACACATGCATTCACATGTGTGCATACCCAGTCCTACCCACACGTGCACCTTCACACCTGCACACCCACCCCCACAGAGTGTACACTCACGGGCACACCCACTCCACTGCACACTCATGTGCACACCTGCTCCTACACACACGTGCAACCTCATGCAATCCACCATAACACGCTTGCACATGCGCACACCTACCCTATACATGTGAACTTATACATACACACCACCATGCAGCCCCAACGGTGCTTATAATAGGGACACAGTCCCACACAGCCACGAGCAAAGGCTGCCTTCCCCCACCTGTGGGTCCTGCTCCCCTGCTCTGCATGCACTAAGGTCAGAAGCAGCTCTCAGCCTTCACCACAGCCAAGAGGAGCAGAGAGCTGAGGGAGGGATGCTGGGAGCAGCCTCAGGAGCAGGTGAAGCAGTGCTGCTACCCAGGGCCAGCCCCCATGCCTGCCTGGTCTGTGCAGAAGTCAGAGGCCCCGAGCCCTGCCAGAACATGGGGGAGCCAGGCAGAGAGACTGGAGCGGGGAGGGGAGAAAGTGGCCATGGTGCCAGTGCTCATGCAGTGTGGTATGTCACACAGGGCAGGGTCTGGGCATCTTCAGGAGTGCCAGGCGCCTGGACCAACACCACGGAGTGGATGCCCAGGGGGTGGCCCCACCTGGAGTTAGGGAAGCCTGGCTGTGTGTCCAGAGCCCACTGAGGGGCTACGTGACAGCCAGGTTGGAGCACCGACAGACAGGAAGTGGCAGCTGCGCCCCATCAGCTCAGGGCCTTGGGGCACCAGCCCCCCAAATCCCCTGGGGTAGGCTCTCTCCAGCCACTGCACCAGAGGGCCAAGGAGTGATCCCAGGTGAATGGCGACTGGGTGACACCACCAGAATGCGGCCCTCACCTGCCAAGAGCCTTGGCTAACAGCTCTGGATGACTAGAACACCTGGAAGCAACCAGAAGACCGAGTCTTCCACAGATGAGAGGGCCAGGCTCATGGGGCAAACAGAGGGGTTGAAGAGCGTGTGCATGCACGTCTACACACACATGTGGGGGAACAGCTCGGTTGCCTTGTATATATTTGTGACAGTACACTTTATCTCTGTTTTATGACAAGCCAACAAAGTATGAAAGCAGCTAACAGTCCCCCCAGCTCTCTCTGGGGTGAACAACCTTCTCCATGAGCAGAGAGGTACTCACACTGCCAGGAGACAGCTAGCAGAGACTGGGAAGACCACGCACTGCAGCATGTGAGGGCATTTCCAATGCTTGCCAGAGAGCCAGAGGGCACTTATGAAAATGAACCTCCTCCAGGATTTGTCTGGGGCAAGCCCCTTGAGCATGACGCCAGGCCAGCAGCTAAAATCAACAGCTAGAAGTGAGTCAACACGTGCGTCAGCCGGCAGGCTGCTCAGTTAATCCCTGTGTGGGGACCTTGCTAACAGCAGGACAACTAAAGTTTGCCCCAGGCCGCCACTGCTCACCACCGTCTCACGCACGACCGGCACAGTAGCCAGGGGGTGGCCTTGGTAAAAATTAATCTGAAATCCCGTCTTACTCAAAGTCATGCACATTGTTTTGCCTAGAGGAACACACACAACCCACCTGGTTGAGAGGACCTTTAAAAGACAAGGAAGATTCTAGAACATTACGTTAGATGGCATCTAGCCTCTGCTCCGACAGAGTGGAGGGGCTGGCCCCACACCTGGGCTCAATGAGCAGGGAATAATCCCCTTTTTAAAGCTCCAGTTTCTGCTCCCTGCAGCGTCCACCCAAGATCTTCCTCTGATATGGGACTAAAAAGTTGAGTCGCCTATTCTGCAGAGAAGGTCCAAACAAATTCAACTCTTGAGATGGAAAAATAATGAAATTTAAAAAATATGAGTGAGGAATCTACTTCTATGAATAGAATATTACAGAGCTCTCTGTCTGGGCCCGCGGTAATCGGCCCTTCTGCTCCCACGAGAAACCAGGAAGCAGCGTCACCACGCAGGCAGCTGAACAGACCCGTGAAGAAGGCAGGCTGGGGAAGGGAGCCGAGACCAGATTCTGCTCAAACCTCTTGGCAAAAATGTTCCCGTGTTGGCTCTTCCAATTACGTAATGTTAAAAATGTTAGGATTTTACGATATTATTAAGTTTGTTTTCAGAGGATTTTATCTACAATGACACCCTGCCCCTCCAGGCTCCAGAAGAGAGCTGTGTGGAGTCTGGAACATTCTTTGTGGGAGTAAGGCTGGCTCACAAAAAGGCGTCTGTCATTTTCACTTTGGGTTAAGACCTCTCCTTGTTCTGCAAAAGGCTGCTAAAAGCTGGAACAGCTCTCAGCCCTGGGAGATGCTTGTGGCGATTCATTGCCTCCCTTCACAAGAGACTCCTAAGAAGACAAACTGTGAAGGAATCAAAGTGCTGAAGCTTCAAAAACTGAAGGGAAACAGAGCCTTGTTTATCTCTTGTCAGAAGAGTTTAAATCTCTCCCTTCTAAAAAGGACTTTCAGCCTGGACACAGTGCCTCACACCTGAATCTCAGCAGTTTAGGAAGCCAAAGTGGGAGGCTCACTGGTCCCAGGAGTTTGAGACCAGCCTGGGAAACACAGTGAGACCCCCATTGCTACCCAATTTTTCCCAAAAATTAGCTGGGTGTGGTGGCACATGCCTGTAGTCCCAGCTCTTTGGGAGGCTGAGGTGGGGGGGATCGCTTGAGCCTGGCATCATGTTGAGACTGCAGTGAGCTGTGACTGCACCACTGCACTCCAGCCTGGGCAACAGAATGAGACCCTGTCATGAAGTAACACAAATAAATAGGACTTTTGGATGCTTCACAACACTGACTCACCACCTGTAAGTAGGTGACATATCATTTCCCAAACAGGATGCATACGTGAGGAGGCATTATTATAACAGTACTTACGCCAGGATGACATAAACCGGGACACCCAGGCCATGGCCTCCTGGCCCAAAGGGTCTTCTCCAAGATACCCTTTCATCTGTGACCCTTACTGGCATTTTGGGAGTGTCTTTGCCAAAACCGTGCCAGCACCCCAGCTTCCTCCTCTCCTGTTAGTAAGACGATGGACCCGGTATGTGAATATGCTTGCCTAGGGCCAGCTCTGAGTGGACCGTCAGTAAAAGCCATGTGCTCCCTTGGTTCAAGCTCTTGGCCATCCTGGCCTGTGTCTCAGAGCCTCTGAAGACTGGTTGGTGTTGTGCCTAGACATACAGCCTGTTCCAAGTGGGAAGGGCAGAGCCTTCCACCTGCCACCCTAGAGGACTTGCAGCTCTGGGCATTCAGGGGGATCACACTCAGACCCGTCAGGCTCTGAGTCCCTGGAGTGGGACTGTCGTGCCCGCTGCTCTCTGGGCTAAGCCGCTCCTGCAGCACTTGGGTTCCTGCTCTGACCCTCTCCCTGACTCCAGGATGGTGACCTGCCTGATAGCTGTGGCCCAACCATCTCCTGGTCCTGGCCCTGACTCATGCACCCATCTGAACACAGATAGCAGTTCCTCCATGTTCACAGTCAGTTCAGAAGACAGAGCCCCAGGGTGCCTGCATGATACTGCCCACAGGTAGCTATGACAATCATCTGCTGGGGCCCCTTGTGCTGGCCTCAGCCTGGGGATCCTGGGTCAGGAGGCCAAGCCTCTGGAAATCTTGCTGTTCTCTGCAGAGTGAGATAGGCAGGCATCTAATTTACCTATGCAAGCTGAACCGGGGGCAATTGTGAGGGGCCATAGGGCCACATGGCCAAGAAAAGCAAGAAAAGCTGTCAGGCCAGGAGGAGCCCGCATCGCTAGGCTTCCCACTCCCTGCTTTCGCCTGCTCACGCCAGCCAGGTGTGCCCACTGTCACCCTGCACAAGTGTCACCCACCACGCTCACACACTGGGCCTCGCTCCCTGAGCCCTTGCAGATCTGGGGGCAGTGGGCGCCTCTGCACAGCCTCCCTGGCCTGATGGACATGAGCTCTTTGTCTTGGGGGAAGGCATCTTCAAGGCACTGACCTCCATTCTGGACCACACACAGGGAATTCTGCTAAGTGACGAAGTCTAGATGAGAGTTGGCCTCCAGCCCCGCCCCACTGCCCCCACACTGTGCTGTGCACAGAAAGACCAGTGCTTGTCATCCCAGCACTCTTGCCCAACACTGCCTGGTTTCCAAGCATGACAGCTCAGAACAAAAAGGCCTCCCTCCCAAGGACACATCCTTATGAGGAGAGCTGATGCCCCGAGGTACCAGCGGCACGGTTCTAGGACACTCTGTTAGGCGAGGACCTCCCCACCTGCAGCTTCCCGGAAGGTGCCCCGCCTAAAGTGCATGAGTCCCTGGGAGGCAGGCTCTGGCCTGGCCGGGGTCTCGGTCGCTCACCTTCAGGCGCAGCGGCAGGTCTTCAGGGCTCTTCCCCGCCAGCTCATCATCATCTTCATCATCCTGCAGGAACAGGCTGCTGGGAATGACGCCCTTGGCATACTTCTTAGTGATCTCCACAAAGTCATCCAGCGCGATGTAGTTCTTGGCTGAAGCATGAGAGAAAACAGCACGGGGGCCTCACACTGCAGCCCCACTGCCGCCCTCACACAGAGGATGGGCCGGGGACAGCGGAGTGGGGCCAAGCGAAGAAAGGAGCTGAGGGGGTTCAGGTGGAGGAAAATCCTTCCCTGGGTGGCCTGAGGCGTGAGGACCAGGCTGGGTGAGGAGGAAGGGGCAGGTCTGCTGAGTGCCAGCCTCCACTCCCAGCCCCTGGGTGTGCTGTCCCCTTCCCAAGTGTCCCTTTCTGCTTAGCTCCTCATGCCTGGGGCCACTCACCCACACCTTTCAGCCCAGCTCACCTGCTAAGACTTACAACCTGCATCTCCAGTGGATGCTGTCACCTTCCTCTGCCTCCAGCTGGTGTGGGGCTTCTCATAACATAGGTGACAAGCCGCTCTGTGGGCCAGCGCCCTGCCAACCACTCCATCCAACATGATCTGCACAGGGACTACTCTGAGCCCACAAACCCCTCCACTCAACATGATCCACCAGGGCCTGCCATGCACCTGCTAACCCTCCATCCAACATGAGCTGCCACACGCCTACCATATGCCGGGTAACCCTCCATCCAACATGAGCTGCCACACGCCTACCGTGCACCTGCTAACCCTCCATCCAACACGATCTGCCACACACCTACTATGTACCCGCTAACCTTCCATCCAACATGATCTACCACACGCCTACTATGCGCCCACTAACCCCTCCATCCAACACGATCTACCACACGCCTACTATGCGCCCGCTAACCCTCCATCCAACACGATCTACCACATGCCTACTATGCGTCCATTAACCCTCCATCCAACATTATCTGCCACATGCCTACTATGTGCCCGCTAACCCCTCCATCCAACATGATCTATCACACGCCTACTATGTGCCCGCTAACCTTCCACACGCCTACTATGCGCCCGCTAACCCTCAATCCAACATGATCTGCCACACGCCTACTATGCGCCTGCTACCCTTCCATCCAACATGTGTCTGCCATGGGCCTACTACATGCCTGCTAATTCGTCTATTCAACATGCATCCTGCTATAGGCCGACTTACCCCTCCATTCAACATGTTCCACCAAGAGCCTGTTACGCGCCCAGTGACCTCTCCATCCAACACGATCCACCGAGAGCCTACTACTTGCCCACTGACCCCCTCTATCCAACATGATCCGCAAGAAGGAAACAAGGAACCTGAAGGACCCCAGCTGCTGTGGGTGAGATGGTGTCCAGGAGGGCCTCCATGAGAAGGATGGGAAAGAAAGGACATGCTGGGGTAGGGCAGAGGGAGACCAGCCAGGATGCTGCAGAAACCCTAGGGAGGAGACAGGCTGCATCCAAGATGGCAGCCATGATGGTGGGCGCTGATAGATCTCCTAATGGATTGGCTGTGTGTGCAAGAGGAGAGGAGACGGGGCAGCACCCGGGATGCAGTGGCAGCAAAGAGCGATGAGGTAGCATTGGTGGGGAGCCCGCACAGGTGGCAGTTGGCACAGGCCTCAGCAGCTCACTGTGAAAACATGTGAGCTGAGCATGGGACAACAAGGTACAGGAGACATGAAAGGGGCATGGGCTGGATGCAGCCTGGGCGGGCTGGGTGCTTGTGGTCAAGGACAGCATCTGACACAAGGGAGTGGTCACTAGTGTCACCCATACATCTCCCTACCAGGGCACGTTCCCTATGGGAGGACCTTGGTCCCCACAAGGAAGGCCCTTGTCCTCACAGGGACGAACACCTGGGGCAATGCCAATGTCCAGAGGGTTGGGAGACAGGACATCAGTCTAGAGATCCCAAGGAGTAGCCTGTGTGGCAGCAAGGGGACCGGGCCCAGTGGGGAAAGGGCTCTAAGGAGAATAGCGGTCACTTCTGCCCATGCTGCTGATGGATCAGGTCAGACAAGAACAAGAAGTGACCCAGCAAGGGTGTCACTGATGGCCTGGATGAGCCACTTTGGTGGAATAATGTGGGAAAGGCCTGAGAACACGGGAGGGGGATGACAAACACTCATTTCTGGGAGTTCTATTGGAAAAGCAGGCAGAGGAACAGGTGATACCTGATGGGAACATTCTGATGAGGGGGACACAATGCGGCTGCTGGGGCACTGTCCCTGAGGGCCTTGGGGAGGGGACCACAGGCTGCTCGTGCTGACTCCTAACTCGTCCCCATAACAGTGACAGGGCCTAGGGGCAGGGGTGCCTGGCTCATCACAAATGCCCACGGGATGGGAAGTGAGGCTGGGGTCTAGACTGTCTGCACTGCCACCCAGGATGAAGACCCGGGCTGGGCTGCTCCTGCCCAGAGGTGCCTCACTTCAGGACAGAAGGCACCGTGCTACCTCGGTGGCAAGACACTGTCACCACCTCTCTGTTCCTTGGGTTTCCAAGAGTCACAGATTTCTTTCCATTTCCATGTGAGGTGTTTGTCTCCCCCAAATGGAGCAGGAAAACGGAAGCCCAAGCACCCATGTCTGCCCACACAGAGGCGAGGGCTCCGACCACACCTTCTGGACCACATCCTCCCACGCGGAGACGAGGGCTCCCACCACACCTTCTGGACCATTTCCTCACTGGCCTGGTAGGAAGGTGGGATCTGTGCTCACACCTGTACTCTGACCCCCATAACCACAGAGGCTCTTAGGATAGGCGAGGTCCCTCAGTCCCCTCATCGGACCATCTTGCTATTCAGAAGAACAAACTGAGATCCAGAGAGGAAAATGAGAACTGCCCATGTCACAAGAAGAGCATGTGGCAGACCTGTGTCTGGGCCCAGCCCCCTGTTGATACTGAGCCCCTGAGCCCCTCGCCTATCTTCTCTAGGACAGAGCTCCCAATGCCTCAGATTGCAGACCTACCCAACGTGGATGGAAGACAGTGAGGCTGGGCAGCTGCACAAACATCCCAAAGGCACCCCCAGCTCAGTGTGCCCCAGAGGCTCTATCCCCCCATGCAGGATCTGTCTGCTCCATTCCCTGCCTACCTATAAAGGGCCCGTGATAGGGCGGAGCACCTCCCGCACCCTACTGGGTCTCCTGGGCCTTTGCTTATGTTGTTCCCTCTGCCTGGAGCCCCCTCCCCTAACGCCCTCCTCATCGTTCCCCACTCGGGACTCCCCCTCTGGTCCCCACCTCCAGTATTTCTCTGTCCAGGAGGGACTGGCATGTCGTGGTTTCTGTCCCGTGTCTGCCTTCCCTCCAGCGCAGGCGTTCCAGGTGGGCAGGGTCCACTCCTAGCACCCAGAACACTGACCCCCAAATGGACTGCCTGAGATCCTGGCAGGGTCAGGATGGGGGGGTCCCACAGGAAGGAGAGGTCGCCCTGCAGGCGCAGGTCAAGAGGCACGGGTGAGGCGGGACAGGGCTGCACTCACACTCACTGCTGACCAGGCGCTCCAGCATCCGCCTCTGCTTCTGCAGGGTCTTGGGCACCGGGCCTGGCTGTGCTCCTCCATCTGTAGCAGACAAGGTGGACCGACAGGCAGGTTGAATATCTCCTTGTGCCCTGCAGCCCACCAGAAACTGGCGTACCATTCCTAGGGCACGCCCATTCCAGGGGCACCCTATGTTCAACCCCAGGGCCCTCAGAGCAGGCGGCACAGAAGCCGCCACACCTCTATACCTCCAGCTGCTAGGGGCACTCAGCGCCCTGTAGCGTGCTCCCACTTGGCGACGGACGCAGTCCCTCCCATTGGTGGACATGGTCACAGAGCACTGGGCAGAATAGCCTCTGGTTTGTTCAATGAGTGAGCACTTGAGCCAGGGCCGATGTCAAAATGCTGCCCACACTCCTCCCCACCAGGATACAGTCTCTATGGGAAGGCTCTGGTCTCCTTGTCCCTACAATGAAGGTCCCTGTCCTCACAGGGAAGGTCCCAGCCCCTGTGGGAAGGTCCTGGCCCCTGTGGGAAGGTCACAGCCACTGAAGGAAGGTCCCGATCCCTGTGGGAAGGTTGTGGCCCCTGTGGGAAGGTTGTGGCCCCTGTGGGAAGGTCGTGGCCCCTGTGGGAAGGTCATGGCCCCTGTGGGAAGGCTGGCGCCTGGGGTGAGTCCACGTACCTTGCTCATTGACTTGGCCAACGTTCTCCAGCAGCTCCGCCACGGCCACCTGCTTTTTCTTCTTGGGGTTGAGCTTCCAGTACATGACCAGGGCTGCCTTGCGCACGGCCCTCTCCAGGTCAGTCTCGGAGGAGAGCTGCCTCACCTCCCGCTCATTCTCGGACGTGATGCCTGAGGGATAGGATGTGGTCAAGGCCTCGTGCGCCCCACCCAGAGCTGTCAGTGCCGCTTTGACCCCAGCCAGCTCTGCCGGGCAAGCTTTTGAGGAAGTCTCATGCAAGGTGTCAGAACTTGGTTACCAAGGAAGGCTGGTCACTTGACCCGGGAGGACATCGCAGCAAGCCCCTGCCCATGTCCACTCTCCAGCTGGGAGGCCAGGCGGGTCTCACAGCAGATGCCCCCGAGTGTCCCCTACGTGCTGGCGGGAGGGAGGCAGCCTCTTCCTGCTCCTCTGGCTCCCACTTCACCCTCACAGGACCCTCCCGGCAGGCACCGCTATCCCCCTCTCAGAGGTACAGACACTGAGGCACAGGGCCACATTCTGGCTCACCCAAGCCCACACAGGCAGAAAGAGGCAGAGCTATCTTGAACGCTGGTCAGTCTCACTGCAGAATCGCCAGCCTTGGTGCACTGGCAGGGCCACCCCTGTCTCCACAGGGCTTCCCGCTGTGTCTCAGCCCTTCTAAGGAAAACTCGGACAGTGGGGAGAGGGAGAGCAGGTTTTACCACTGGTCAGTGGCTGCCTTCCTCCCTTTATCCCCAACAGCCTGGGACAACAGCACAGTGCAGCAGACGCCAGGACTCACATGGAGCTCTGGATGTGTTTCTCCTTTTGAACATTTCCCAAATTTTCTTTTCAAATCAGAGCATGTATTTCTTTTCAAATCAGAAAGCACAACTGCACACAGAAGGTGTGTGCAGCTGGGAGGAACACATGGGGCTAACTGGCCTCCTCCCTTGCACGCTCTGCCCCAGCAGCCTCTAGAGTACTCCGGCTCCCGATAACGAGCCGTGGGACTGCCCAAGCCCACTCTGCCATTCCACTGCTCTGGAATTAGCAGGCTGGGTTGGTGAGAAATTCTGGCTAACAATGTCGCTGTTATGTTTTTTTCAAAATCGTCAGTTTAATTTTCAAAGAAAAACTCTGTATAATAAATGTAACTCTTAAAATATCATGACACGGGCCAGGTGTGGTGGCTCACGCCTGTAGTCCCAGCACCTTGAGGGGCCGAGGTGGATGGAGCACCTGAGGTCAGGAGTTCATGACCAGCCTGGCCAACGTGGTAAAACCCAATCTCTACTAAAAATACAAAAATTAGCCGGGCATGGTGGTCAAGCCTGTAGCCCCAGCCATTCGGGAGGCCAAGGCAGGAGAATTGCTCGAACTTGGGAGACGGAGGTTGCGGCAAGCCGAGATCGCACCACTGCACTCCAGCCTGGGCGACAGAGTAAGATTCTGTCTCAAAAAGAAAAATTATGACACGAAACCAGAAGGAAATAACCAAAATATAGGGAGCTGCTTCTGGACTTCAAGGTTGTAAGCAATTTGTATCTTTATGTTTTCTATATATTTCAAGTTTTCTATGATAAGCATAACATACTTTCACAATCTGAAAAAACATATCATTAGAAAAACAGCTTGGTGACACCCACTTTCATCTTTCCCTGAGGCATAGAAGCTTCAGGACGCACACTGCCCCATGGCACCTCAGTCAGCCACTTCCCTTGGGCAGGACAATGTCCTAACTGAACACCCGTGGCCGGAGCTGCATCCCCTTCCTCCCCTGCCCCTCTGTCTGAAAGAAAGGCACCTATCTTTGAAGAGTCAGCCTGCCTCCTTCCAAAGTGAGTGCACCTGCCCAGGTCTGCGTGGGCCTACAGCCCCTCAGCTGGTCTGCGCAGACTGGATGGACATCAGCTCAGGGGCATGGGCCGCTCTGACTGCAGGCCACGTCACAGTCTCCAACTTTGCGTCAGGGAAGCTGCCCTTCAGATGAACCCAGGATCGATGTCTCAGTTTGGATCAGAACCCGGCAGGGAAGCAGGATTTATAGTTACCACTTGGAGACATCAACACAAGCCAAAGAGAAAGAAAATGGCTTGGTCTGTGAATATCCCACATTAGGTCCAGAAAGTGTCTAAAATGACAAGGCCATCAGCAAAACAGAAACTGTAGGTTCCCAACAGCATCGCCAGCATTAGGTTTGGTAATATTTTAGCTGTTTAGTTAGCAAGCAGCATCACAAGCTGCTTGACCCTGCAGAGGCTGTTTTAAGCCTCACACAGACCCACCTTTTCTGTCCGCCAAGCACCGGCGAAGCAGCTTCACAGCCTCCCGCCGGCCCTGCTTTGCGGCAAGGATCAGCCAGTCCACAGCGGTGCAGCTGTTGAGTTCTTCATCCGTGTCGCTGGCTAACTGCAGGTAGTGCTTCCCCACCTGCAAGCCAGACACGGGTCAACCTCCAGCTTCTCAGACCCTCTCCTGCCCCACGCTCCCAGCCAGCCCACCTCCTTTCACCCACTTCCCTTTGTCACCCAGGCCAGGAAGGAAGGGGCGGAAATGGGGTCACACTGGGCATCTCCACTAGGCAGATGAGCCTCTGGCCACTCAATTCCCCACAAAACATGGTGAGACAGGTATGGCCACCCCATCCACACAATGAGGGAGCTACGGACTCCGACTGATACAGGTTCTCTTCCTTGAGTTGCTCTTGCCTGCCAAGGCTCACCATCAGTGGGTGGAAATCAGAACCATGACTGGTCCTTTACACCTCTCAAAACAGTCAGGAGAAAGCCAGGGCTGGAGAGAGGCCAGCTAATCAGGGGTTGGCACTGGCCTGTCGCCTGTTTTTGCAAATGAAGTTTTATTGCAATGCAGCCACGGCCACTCATTTACACGTTGTCCATGCTGGTTTTATGTGCTCCATGGCACAGCTGAGCAACACAATAGAGATTGCGTGGAGTCCAAAATATTCACCATCTGTCCCTTTGCAAAAAAATTACTGCTGAAATGGTCCAACTTCTCATTCTACAGATGGAAAAAGAGAGGCCCAGGGCACAGACAGCCCACAAAAGGGCTCACTATGCTCCCCCAGCCTCCAAATGCCTGGGCAAGAGGATGTGGGAGGAACTTTAAAGTACAATATGGCTGTGAGGTCAGGAAAGAAAATTTTTTTTTTTTTTTGAGATGGAGTATTGCTCTGTTGCCCAGCTAGAGTGCAATGGTGTGATCTCAGCTCACTACAATTTCAGCCTCCTGAGTTCAAGTGATTCTCCTGTCTCAGCCTCCCGAGCAGCTGGGATTACAGGCATGCGCCACCACATCTGGCTAATTTTTGTATTTTTAGTAGAGACAGTTACCCCATGTTGGCCAGGCTGGTCTTGAATTCCTGACCTCAGGTGATCCATCTGCCTTGTCTCCCAAAGTGTTGGGATTACAAGCGTGAGCCACTGTGCCTGGCCAGAAATTCATTTATGGTTTTGCATGGAAGCTTTTCTCCTCTTTAGGGAGAAGGGGCAGAAAACTGCTCAGGATAACTGTGGTCACTTGCTTGAGCCCTGTGCAAAGGGACAAAGAGTGAGGTGGTGAGAACTTGTCTCCTCAGAGGACACAGGACCCCTGGCCACCTCCTATCTCAGCATTCTGCTGGCTTCTCCCCTTACCATAATTCAAAAGCATTGTATTTCTGTGTCACTCTACTTGGGTGTTTTTGGTGTGCTTCTTCCACTAACCTGTCACCCATGAAGAGAGGGCCATGTTATGTCCCCAGCACTGGCACAAAGCCCAGCCCTTGGCTGATGCCTGAGTGAATGGTCACTGCTCTGAGGGCTCTGTGCATGCAGCTAACAGCCAGGGAGACAAGAATGTGTAGCATACACAGTGTATGTGCAGGGGTGGTTCTGAGCAGGCAGCTGCAGGAAGCCAGGAGGTCATCCTGGAGGAGGTGATGCCCAAGAAGAGGTGTGAGCTGGACAAGGGAGATGAGTGCTGCTCCCCAGAGGGGTGCCAGGAGGAAAATTGGCACAGTGAACATGGAAATTCCACCAACACGGAGCCCAGGCAGGGTGGGGTGCACCATGCTGGCTCCCAACCCCGATCTCAGACACCAACGCTTCTCTGTGGGCTGTGGAGCTCGTGGCCAGGCCCGCTGTGCTGGGGGCTGGGTCCTGAGCTCCCCATCAGCACTGCAGTCCTTACCTCGGTCTGTGCCTTGGGGTCCCCAGCCTTGGCCCTCTCTAGGAATTCTTCAAAGGGGATCTCCATGTCTCCCTTTGTGGGCCCTTTAACACAGAAGAAACAAACACACATGTCACAAAGCCAGACTTTGTTGCTTGTCAGAAGGATGGCAGGAGTGGCAGAGGGTCTTCAGAAGGTCTGCTGCTACTTCACTTTCAAATCCAGGCTAGGAATACGGAGAGACACAGGCCCAGAGAGAGAAGATGCCCAGAAAGCAGCGGTTTGCCTTCCAATTACACACAGCTCCAGCGCAAGGTGAGCAAACTCTACGCAGGTAGGGTGGTTTTCAATGGCAACTCAAAGCTCTTGGGTGGGAGGCATGGGAAGGAGGGGAGCACAGACGCAAGTCCCACCCTCATGCCCCTTGGCTTAGGGCTTGAGCTGGGGCCCTGGAAAGACTCAAGGACTCATGTTTGAAAGCCCATGACCTAAGTAATACAAAAAACCTGTACCCAAAGCCCAGCACCCCAGCAAATCAAGTTCATGTTGTCCTTGACTGTACCAACGATAAACACATTTTTGGAGATTACAATCAGCGTATACACATTTTGATATTACCTTTTCCTACTTAAAAGTGAATCTTAGTCTGTTCAAACTCTTATAACAAAAATATTAATACCATAGGCCAACCTGGTGGCTTATAAACATCAGAAACGGGTTTCTTTCCATTCTGGAGACTGGGGAGTCCAAGATCACAGTGCTGCAGACACAGTGTCTGCTAAAGGCCTGTTTTTTGGTTCAGGTCTTCTGGCTGCCTCCTCGCAGGGTGGAAAGAGCGAGGGAGCTCTCTGAGGCTTCTTTTATAGGGGCACTAATCCCACTATAAAGGCATCACTTCATGACCCATCGCCTCCAAAGGCCCCACCTCCTAACACCATCGGACTGGGCAAGAGGATTTCAGCACGGGAACACAAACTTTCCGTCCACAGCAGAGGATTGCTCTCAGGTTTCCCGTGATGCATTGCAGTCAGCTCCCCATTCGGTGGCTCCTGGATCCACCAAGGAGACTCACACTCAGGTTGCTGGGCCTCTCCTCTCCTCTCTGTCAGGTCTGTAGTTTGCTCCCAATAACCTCGTTTTATAAAATGGTGCCGTGAACCACTTCTTTTCTTTTGAGAAGTGATTTTCCTAGCACAGGTTCTGAAGTTGAATTATTAGACCAAGGGTCCAAATATCAGCTAGAGTTCATGCTGTATTTTACTTCCTAACAAGTTATCTGAATTGACAAAAGCATCATGCAGTTTCACCCATTTCACCCAAGCCTGGCTGACAACATGAAAGCCTGCCTGGTTCCCAGTGACATTGCACTGAGGACCAGTCTTTCTGGTACAATTCACCCAGGGCTTTCCCAGAACCAGCCCGTGCCAGGCTCTGAGCCAGCTCTGCGGCACCAAAGGCTGCCTGGCCACTGCCTTCAGAGGACCCAGGTGTACGGGAGACATGACTCCAGCGGGAGACAGCATGGGACATGGCCAGGTGCAAAGGCAGAGAGAATGGGTTGCACCCAGTTTGGAAAGGGCAGAGGGAGGCTGGGATGACTCCAAGTTGTAGGTGGCAGGTGAGGCCCTCACAGGATGAGGCATGTGTTTGGAGAAGGGAGGAATTAGACGGATTCTTCAAAAGTTCTCGTGGTCAGGCACATGCACTCCAGCTCTCTGGATGGGCAACTCGCCAACACGAAGGCCCCTCTCTCTGGATGTTCCTCTCCCTGGATGTCCCCCTCCCTAGACACCCCTGTCCCTGGACACCCCCCTCCCTGGACGCCACTCTCCCTGAATACCCTTTTCCCTGGACGCCCCTCACCCTGGAGGCCCCCCTCCCTGGATGTAACCCTCCCTAAACACCCCTCTCCCCAAATGCCCTTTTCCCTGGATGCACCTCTCCCTAAACACCCCTCTCCCCAAATGCCCTTTTCCCTGGATGCACCTCTCCCTAAACACCCCTCTCCCCAAATGCCCTTTTCCCTGGATGCACCTCTCCCTGGAAGATCCCTCCCTGGAGGCACCCCTCCTTGGAAGTCCCTTTTCCCTGAAAGTCCCTCTCGCTGGCACCTCTCCCCGGACGCACCTCTCCCCGGACGTAACTCTCCCCGGACGCACCTCTCCCAGGACGTAACTCTCCCCAGACGCACCTCTCCCGGGACGCAACTCTCCCGGGACGCACCTCTCCAGGGACGTACCTCTCCCCGGACGTACCTCTCCCCGGACGTACCTCTCCCGGGACGCACCTCTCCCCGGACGCACCTCTCCCCGGACGCACCTCTCCCCGGACGTAACTCTCCCCGGACGCACCTCTCCCCGGACGCACCTCTCCCGGGACGCACCTCTCCCCGGACGCACCTCTCCCGGGACGCACCTCTCCCCGGACGCACCTCTCCCGGGACGCACCTCTCCCCGGACGCAACTCTCCCCGGACGTAACTCTCCCCGGACGCACCTCTCCCCGGACGTACCTCTCCCCGGACGCACCTCTCCCCGGACGTAACTCTCCCGGGACGCACCTCTCCCGGGACGTAACTCTCCCCGGACGCACCTCTCCCGGGACGTAACTCTCGCCGGACGTACCTCTCCCCGGACGTAACTCTCCCGGGACGCACCTCTCCCCGGACGCACCTCTCCCAGGACGTAACTCTCCCCGGACGCACCTCTCCCAGGACGTAACTCTCCCCGGACGCACCTCTCCCCGGACGTAACTCTCCCCAGACGCACCTCTCCCAGGACGTAACTCTCCCTGGACACAACTCCTCCCCAGAGTTTCAGCCTCAGCTTCCTTGCTGGGGCCCCTCAAGGACGCTCCTCAGAGATGGCATCAGGCCCCACAGGGCAGCCCCTTTTGGACACCCACCCCTCCCCAGAGGCCCCAGACCTTGGTGCTCCCTGAATCCATCAAGGGCAGCTCTCCCTCCTTGCTTCCGTCACCCTGCCAGCCCCCCAGCGTGCTTTCTGGCTGTAGGCTCAGCAGCAGGCTGACTATCCCTAGAGGAGCTGTAGACACAAAGTCTGCAGGCACCAAGGCCATGGTCACGGAGCAACGTGAGCGATCACAGTGACGCTGACCCGCGTGTGGACCCATGCACGACAGTAACGTGCTGTGTAACCTGGCGCAGGTCACATCACTGCTCTGAGGCAGCTTCAATCTGATCATTAACATCCATCTGATAGGATGCTTTACATTGAAAGGAGATGCTCTGTAGTAAGTGAGTGGTCCAGAGTTGGTGTCCACAAGAGGAGGCTTTCTTTTCCCTCCTCACTTCCCCAGCAGACTCTGGGGCTGTTGCTGTACTTCGCAGCACAACGTCAGCACCTCTTGTGAATTCAAATCTCTTTTCTTGACTAAATTCACAAGTCATATTATTCTTCCCTTTTTTTAAAAAAAAAAATCAGAACATGGAAGGTCCATGCCTATATATGGTGGTCTAAAAAGATTCTTCTAGTCCATAATTAATTTTTCACAGAGGTATTCATAGCCTGACATTTCAAGACATTTCCCCAATACAAAGAATCTTTTTTTTTTTTTTTTTTGTGAGATGCAGTTTTGCTCTTGTTGCTCAGGCTGGAGTGCAATGGATGGAGTGATCTCGGCTTACCATAATCTCTGCCTCTCAGGTTCAAGTGATTCTCCTGCCTCAGCCTCCTGAGTAGCTGGGATTACAGGCATGTGCCACCATGCCTGGCTATTTGTTTGTATTTTTAGTGGAGACAGCGTTTCTCCATGTTGGCCAGGCTGGTCTTGAACTTCCGACCTCAGTTGATCTGCCCACCTCAGCCTCCTAAAGTGCTGGGATTACAGGCGTGAGCCACTGTGCCCACTCATCTTTTAAATTATTTGTCATGCATGGGCCCTATGCATTTGAGAGATTCATGGATGCCAGGTGGAATCAGTCAACAACCCTCACTTTCTCAGGCACTATCTAGGGCCTCCTCCAGGATGCACCCCCTCCTGGCACAGCCCACTGCCATTTCTTGCTGAAACCTGCGTAACCATCCATCATCTATCGCAGACTCCACCAGCCTTCATGGGTGCCATCTATGTCCATGGGTATCACCCATTTCACCCCCAGCTTCCAATACAGCACTGGATAGTACACAGCGAGCAGACATGAGGAGGAACAACATGGGTCCCAGGAGGGAGCCACTGTAAACGGGGCCTGCAGCTGCCCTCTCTCCTCCCCAGATCCTAGCACAGCCCAGGACACAGCACCTGCCTGGCCGAGCAGCTGAACTGCCAAGTTCAACTCCCTGACTTGAGCAGATATTCTGCAGAAATAGAAAAGGATGGAAAGAAGGTTTCTTCCCATACACAGAGCATCAAACCCACCCCAGGGGCAGTGGCTGGGGTGTCCCTTCCCAAACAGCTGGCTCCAGACATGCACAAAATTCTCCCAGGGCAGCTGGCTTCCACTTTCACATTACTCATGCATCTAGACATGCTTCCATAGTGTTTAAAACTTGTTGGATGTACGTCAAATGCTCTTAAAACCTGAGTGTGATCTTAGGCATGTAAATAAATACGATGTAATCTTCCCCTCTCTAAGGGTGCTGCTGCCCTTGCCCTGCCTCCCTCAGTGCTGGTCCTGGACAAGCTGGACCTCCAGGATCCCTCTGCTCCTCTCATGACACCCACCACAAGGGACTGTGCCAAAGGGAAAGGTGGAAAGAAAAGAGTGTGCTGTGTGCTGTCATCATCCCTGTGCCAGAGACAGGGCACACACAGGGTGATGACCTTGTACCACCAGGGCATCCCCCGACACAGGGCAGCTGGGGTCACTCTGCACCACAGGCATCCCATCAGCCTTATGCTGACAATGGTTCCAGTGAATGAACACAACAGGCTGAATGGTCCTCAGCCTTCTCTTGCCAGGGCTGGCTGAGCTCTGGGGCGGGAACAGGGGACAGTGGTCTAGAGGTCCCGGCAGGGAGGGCACCCTTCTAACAGGCCCTGCACAGGGACTGCAGGCTGAGGACACCCATCACTGACCCAGTGTACCTCTCCTGGGCAATGACCACATGCCAGTCTGAGTGCCAGGAGCTGAGGGCACCAAACTGAGAGGCAGGATCCCTGAGCTCACTGCAGCCCGCCCTAGGCCCGTGGAGAACTCTCTCATTCATCAGTGAGAGTTGGGGCTGTGCAGGTAACTGCAGACGGTGGGAGGCTTCCTGGAGGTGGTGTCCGAGGTTTGGAGCACAAGCAGGGCAGGCACCTTGCCACGTTCCCAGAAGACTGAGCCCACCTGACCCTGAGCCCAGTCTTCACAGTGGTGTGGAGGGCACAGCAGGAGCACAGCAATCAGATGGGCCGGGTCAGGATCAAGAACAGGTGTGACAGCTGCTTCCTAAATGATCAACAGCACGCACCTGAGCAGCCAGCAGGACCCTCGACAGCGCTTCCTGCTGTGCCTGTCCCCAGGGCAGTGGGGGTTCCACACACTCCCATATCTACATCAGGGCCCCAGCTGCTCCTGGGAGCCTTTTCACCCCCATCAAAGACTATGCTTGGACCCTGCTGGGAACCACCCCCAGGACCCTACCTCAGGCCGTGCCACCACTGTCCACCCGGCAGCCCAGCCAGAAACCAGGAGGCCACCCTCACCTTCTCCATTCCCTGTCCACCTGACCCTCAGCCATCTTGTGGCCCAGCTACTCCTCTCTCCCTGCTCCGCCTCCTTGCTGGCCTTTGATGTAAATGATCCCTCTAACAGCTACACCCACTCACAACAACCCCCTCTTCTTTCCCTGACCCTCAGGGTCCTGCTTGGCCTGGCTGACCTCTTGACACCACAGCCAGTTCTTCATGGGTCTTGTGTCCCCCTTCTCTGCCTGAGAAGAACCCTCAGTCTAGTAGCTGGGGGACCTGCTCTTCCCACGCTCCGAAGACCCTTCTTCCCTTCCTCACCCAGTGGCTCTGGCTGGCAATGCAGCCTCGGTCAGCATTGGAGAGCACTTCCTGGGTGGTGCTTCCTGTACCTTGTACCCAGGGTTCCTGCTCCTATCTGTATCTGTGTCCCTGTGGCTGCCAAAGCAATCCCCCTACCCCAAAGGCTGGGAGGCCTGGCAGATTCAGCAGTTGTGCGGGCTGGCCACTCACTGTGGTACACCGGGGTCAGCAGAAAGGACATCTCACTGCCGTGGAGTCTCATAGTGAGCTGGGCACCTCATAGTGGGGTTGGCCCTGGCCAAGGCAGTGGCAGCACTGCTACAGAGACTTGTAAAGACAAGAGTGCCACTGCTCAGAGGCGGAGTGGTGGGTACGGCTCTGAGAGCTCCTGAATCTCACCTCCTTCCTCCTCCACCAACCCCGGGCCATGTCCTACTGGTAGACCTGTGAATGGCCAAGGCAGCAGGAGAGTTCAGGACCACAGAGCGGGAAGGGGTGGGGCCTCAGTGCCCACCAGAGCTGCATGCTTAGCACACTTAGCACAGGCTAAGGACATGCTAGCCACAGCATGCCCAGCCTAAAGCTAAGGTCCAGGAAACAGTCTGCTTTCCTTCCTTCCACCCACACCAGGCCAGTCCCTCTGTGCACTGGAGCCCGCCCTTTCGCCCCAGGGCCGCACAGAACAGGCTCGCTGCCAGGGCGTGGCCTCCCACAGCACTGTCACGGTGGCTGAGTGGGGCCTGGCATCAACTCTACCCCTCTCTGTGCCTGCTGGGTCACCTAGGACCAGGTGTGAAGAGCCCAGCTCTATTCTCTTGTTGAGCAGAACAGCAGGTCTCCCCAGAGCTGAAGACAACACTGAGGTGAGCACAGGACTCATCACAGCGACCTGTGAGGAAGGGCCCCTCGCCCATCAGCTCTCGGGCAGTCATGGGTCACTGGGAAAAAAAGCTGGGGTCAGGCACGCCCAGCACCAGCAGAGCTGGCACAGGCAGGCGCTGGCCCTGGCCTGCTGGCATGATTTGGGTTGCTCAGCCTTGTCAAAAATCAGAACAGACAACACATCTCAGCAGGTGGGCATCCCCACTCCATGCAGGACACAGGTTCCCCTCTCGGGGCTGCCATGAGGTATCCCACCCTGGCACATGGACACCAAGAGCCTCACAACTCCCTCCGGTCTCCTTTCTAGCCTGAGTTACTGTTTTCTTTACCTGTCTGGGCCTAGGAGCACCTGAGTGTCCAAGCCCTGAGCCATCGGTGGTGGTTCCCTAGGTGGCAGGTGACTTGCCAAGGCCACAGAGCCAGGACAGGATGGAAATGTGGGGCTCCAGACCAGCGACATTTCTCAGGCAGCCCCTGCCCAACCTTGCTGAATGGAAGCTGGGAAGGAGGTCAGTTCCTCAGGGAAGCAGCCAGAGAAGGGCGACCCCATGGCTACTCTGCTTCTGTTTCCCAAGTGTATAGGCCAAGGAGCAGCTCAGATGAGGCTCAGATGACGCCTCCTCCAAGCAGCCCTCCTGATGCCCTGAAGAGTGACCAGACTCTCTGGGGGCCCCCTGGGGGACCGTAATGCGGGTTGTCCCCAGTGCTGTAATTCTACTCAGCCCCCAAAATGTAGTTCCTTGTTCACTCCTGTCTCCCATCTTGCCCAGAGCTCCTGGAGGGCAGGCCTGAACCTTCATTCCTGTCACCACGGCCTGGCCAGGCACTGCTCTAGAGACAGGCCAACCTGCTTTGTGTACTTCTCTGATCCTGTGACATGGGGATCCCTGGGCACAGCTGACCTGAGGCCCATAGTGAGTGACACAGGCTCCAGTGTCTGTTCAAATCTCCACTCCACCCTTCGCCACCCTTGGGACGCTAGGTTATCTACTTAAGCCCTCTATCCCTCGGTTTGCCCATCTGAAAAATGGGACAGCAGCAGAGCCTGCATCCCAGGGCTATTGGAGAAGCAAGTGGGCTAATGCCCTAAAAAGGTACCTGGCTCAGGGAGGCATCAGTTAAACAGCCACTCTTGTTGTCACCTATTGGTATTTTAACTGAGGCTCACCCACCTCTCTTAGGTGGACGGGGAAGCTAAATAAGACTCTCGCAGCAACTGCTACTTGCCAGGACCCTGGGCCCTGCCCTCCCTGCAGCCCTTGGGCATGCAGGACCAGGCCTGCTGTGGTCACATCAATGACCAGTGACTGGGAGATGGGACGCCCATTGCCTCCAGCTCAACGGCCCAGTTTCAGGGGCTGGGCTCCCAGGCGGTGCCCAAGGCTTGCTCTTCACTGCCCCTACATTGGAGGCAAAGGCCAAACAAACCACATCTGCTTCCTGACTCATCTTATCTGAAACACACATACTCTTGGACTCTGTCCTTTGCGGGCTCTTCTCATTACCTAGATTGAAACCAAGCTTCCAAGCCCTGGTTTCTGTTCCCCCAAAGCCATGAGGCTGGGTCCAAATTCTGGGATCAGGCCCTCGCCTGCCCAGAGGCCTCCAAAACAAAGCAGAGGAGCACAGTGATCTTTTTAGGAGAGGTAAAGACAAACAGGGCCCAGGCAGTGGTGAGTTTCCAAGGGCACGTCCAGCATGAGCAGCACAACGGAGCCTCAGCTCACTGTGAACACTACAGGGAGGCCCTGTGGCGCAGCCAGTGAGGTGACCAGGGCAAGAAGGAAACTTGGGCCACGAGCGCCTCATCTCTCACCCGCTGGGTCACTTAGGCAAGTCACCAAGCCTCAGTGCCTCAGTTTCCCCTCTCAGGACTGCCATGAGGAGTCCCGCCCTGGCACATGGACAAGGCTGGTGTACACAGTAGGCAGTCACCATGGGTCTGGGGCTTCTGCATAGGTGGGAAGGGCAGTGATGAGCTGGGGCTGAGCCCCCCAGACAGCGGCCTCTCTGGCAAAAGGAGAGGATGACCGAGGCCTGAATGAGCTGTAGAAGGTGCCCAGGGGCCAGACTCCCTGGCTCACACCTACCACCCTCACACCACCACCTGGGAACCAACAAGCCTGTCAGCTCTGCCCGTGAACATCCAGGGCCCCGGTCAGCTCTGCCCGTGAACGCCCAGGGCCCCGGTCAGCTCTGCCCGTGAACCCCCAGGACCCCGGTCAGCTCTGCCCGTGAACACCCAGGGCCTCAGCTCTGCTGTGAATACACAGGGCCCCAGCATCCTGCCTCCAGATGGAGGTGAAGGATGCCCCTTTCTCAGGGAGTGGAGAAACCCGAAGGCTTTGCCCGCATTTGGCCTCACTCCTGAGAATGTGGCCATCGCCTCTGGCCTGCCACCCTAGTTGGCTACAGAGGGCCTGTGAATTTATTCCATGTTTAGACGCTGTTGCATACAGAAGCTGAGAAGTGCTGCAGAGGCCCTGGGAAGAGCAGGACTGCAGAGGAGCGGGGGTGCACCAGCACCATCCTGAGAAGGTGCCGCACAGGTAACAGGTGCAAGGCTCCGAGGCTGCACAGGTGACAAGTGCAAGGCTCAGAGGAGGTGGGTAGCCCCAGAGGACACCTGTGCACAGCACGGGAGCTGCACGATGCTGAACTTCAGGAGGCCTGGTGGGAGGGCCCTCCAGGGGCAGCTGGACCCCGTTCCCACCCAGCTGTCCCTGAACAGCCCCAGCCTGGGCTTCCCAGCCTGCCCCCTTACCGGTGCCATCTGCTCTTTCTCGGCTCCTGGTGCGCTGGGCCTGGGGCTCAGCAGGGGCCGCTGCATCTCTAACACCAGGGCTAGGGCTGGCCTGGGGTCCCGGGGCTCGGGGCTCTTCGCTCCTCTCCTGCTCCAATGAGGCCGTGGCATTGAGTCGGGAGCATGCCTGGGGCTGCGGTGCTGGCGGGGGCTGTGGGCAGGAGGGGCCCAGCGGAGCAGTGTTGGAGTCCATCCTGCCAGGAAGAAAAGCCAGGGTCAGGCACCCCCAGGATGGGCAGAGCCTGCTCTGGCACTTATTGTCTGCTGGAGAGAGAGAAAAGCAGAGGGAGGTGGGCAGGAACCGCAGACACTCCACACAGGATCTCACTGGTGCTCAGTGCACCCCAACAGGCCAGCTCTGCTTCCAGGGAGGAAACCACAGGAGGACACTCACCCATGTGACTCTCTAGATGGCAGGGCACTGACCATCTCAGACCTGCACGTGCCAAGGCCTGGAGTCCCTCCTCACCAGACATGAGCCACACAACTCTGGTCTTCCCTCGTACAAGAAACAGGGATGATGATGGCAACACCCAGAGACCACCCAGGTGGAGTCTGGCTGCAGGAGGCTGAAATGGGCCCCACATGATGTGTCCTCTAGTGTCTGTGAACACGCCCTTATTTGGAAAAACAGGTCTTTGAAGATATATTTAAGGATCTTGAATGAGATGAGATCAGCCTGGAGTAGACCAGCCCTGGCTCCAATAGCTGATGGCCTTATAGAAGGAGGAGGGTAACAGAGCCGTGTGGAGACGGGTGACGGCAGCCAAGGAGCATGAGGACCACTGGCCACTGTCAAAAGCTGGACAGAGGTGAGAAACTGAGCCTCCCTCACAGCCTCCTGGGGGGACCCACCCTGCCCACACTTTGCCTCCAGAACCATCAGAGAGTAAACCTCTGTTGTTTTAAGCCACCACGTTTCCGGTAGTTTCTTACAGAAGCCCTAGGAAACCAATACGCTGGTACTGAGTAAAGTTAAGTAAACATGTGAGGGGAGGAGAGCTGGGGAGGGGAGAGGAGGGCAGGGGAGAGAAGAGGGGGAGCCCAACTGGTGGAGCTGGGAGTCATACCCAGGTCTGCCGCTCCATAGCCCTACCCACAGCACCGAAGTCACAGGACTGATGCCCCAGAAATCAACACACAGTAAAAAGCAAACTGAGGCAAACAGTGCGGTCGGGGCATTAGAAGAGCCTAGAGTGCACGGAGATCCTGTGACCCGTGTCACACCGGCTTTATTTTATTCAACAGAGGCCCTCACGTGCTGCTTAGCAACATGGAAAGACACCACCGTTCCTGTAACGAAGGACAACCAGCAGCCACAGACACAGAGCTAAAAGCGTTGTAGGACCTGGAGCCCCGGGACCCAGATACGGCCCTGGCTGGGCAGCGCGAGGGGTGGGTGCAGACCCCCGACGCTGCTGGACTTTGTACCTGCCGTGTGAGGCTGCAGAAGCTTTTCCTCAGATTCCCAATCACCCTCCCAAGCTCAGGGGCACAGCCATCCTCCGAGGCACAGAGCAGGGAGAGGCTGGTAACCAGAGAATCTTGCTCTCAGCCCCAAGCTGCCGCGGCCCTGTGCTCTTGGCTCTGAGCCTGCCAGCTGTGTGATCCTGAGCAGGCCACATCCCTCTCTGCACCTCAGCCTCCTCATCTGAAAATGGGGATGGGGGCAACTGTGAGGACCCAATGAGAACAGATGCCATGGGCAGCACAAGGGAGTCGGGTCCCGGCCACCTCTGAACACCCAGTGCTTGGCATGGAGCCAGGCCCCAGTAGGTGCCCAGAGGACACTTTTGGTGGTCGTCGTCACTGGAAGAGTCAGGAGTGGCCCTGCTCCATTCCCAGCTGCAAATGGGTCCTAAAGATAAGATCTGTGCTGCTCAAGAACTCTGCAGATTTTAATCCAGACATTCCTCCCTCGGAGGGACTGAGCCCTTAGTTTAAAACATCACCCAGGGACAAACCATGGTGGTCAAGCTTGGGAGCTGCTCCATCCTGTTTCCGAGTTCCAAGCTCCCAGGAACTAGCACCTTCCACAAGACCAGCCATTTAACTGCATGTGCAGACCTAAGTGCACCCTCAGTCGGCTGTAGCAGAGAAATACAGGATCACACATAGAACTCACAAGTTCTGGGCAAATAGAACCATGGTCCTGCAGGCCACCGGGCCACCTGAGACGGGGAAAAGTCAGGTCTTCAAACAACAAGTGGCCATGGTCTACCTTACCTCCATGGCCTCCACTACCCCAAGGTCAGGTGTTGCTTTCTCAGACAGAGAGAGGGGGCACCTTCACTGAGGGCTGACCTAGCCAGGGCATCTCTGCCATTAATACCAATGGCTCTGTTCTTGGTATTGTCTTTTCTCGTGAGTTCCTCGCATGGCCCTGGAAGGCAGGTCCTATTGTCATCCCAGCGTTATAGATGGGGAATGTTTTACCCTTTAACCTCACCCTACTTCACAGACAGGAACCCAGATGCAGGGAGGGGAGAGACCTGCTCAAGGCCAGACAGCTCGAGGTACCAGGGCTGAAATTCAAATCCAAACCTGCCCAGTTCTAAAGCTTCTGCAAGCTCATTTCTGAAAAAGACGACTTTGAAATCTCACAGCCACTGCACCCTCTCTCCCAGGGCCCATTCACTGCAACACACTGGCCGCCCTTCCACACCAGCACACAACTGCTGACCTCCACACTTCTGCTTCCGCAGGCCCTCTTTCCGGAATGCCTTCCCACCCCCTCCCCCAGCCCAGACCCTAAGCACCCTTCAAGTCAAGGGCTCCAGTGACACCTCCTTTGTGGGAGCTTCCAAGCTATGTCCTGAGTCCTTGCCTTCCTCACCTGCTCAGGTAAACACACAGCACTCAGGCGATCACCTCTCCAGCAGAGCCCTCCCTCCTCTGCTAGAAGTTACAGCTAGAAGCAGCAGGGCGTAGGGTGTCGGTTACCTTTACTAGTGGCCACTTGACCTCACTATGTGTTTCCCCATCTGTAAAACGGGGATAGCACCTCCCACACAGGGGTGCTATGAGGATTACATGTGTGATGGAAGAGAAAGCAAACTATTCGGCATTAAAAAACCCTAAGCCACTACTCCAGGTGCTAAACAAAGGCATGTTGGGTTGGAAAACACGTCATAAAAGAAATTTCAGGAAAACAGATTCTAGCCAGCCCATGTACCATGAATGTCACACTGCTATCAAAACTGTTTAAAGTAAAATCTCTGGTTAGTAAGAATGGATGAATACAGGACAATTAATT
This sequence comes from Cebus imitator, assembly GCF_001604975.1. Lineage (NCBI taxonomy): Eukaryota > Metazoa > Chordata > Mammalia > Primates > Cebidae > Cebus > Cebus imitator. The sequence continues at coordinate 7,118,403 of NW_016107432.1, forward strand.
TTCAGGTTCCCTGTGGGTTGGCCAACTCTAGTTTGGATCAAAGGGCTTGTTATTTCAAAACAAGCAAAACAATTCCTGGTCTTGGTTAGTCACAGGGACAATGAAGATCAGAACAAGATCTCCAGGTGGAAGGGCTGTCTGCTCCTTCCTTCTCCAAGTCTTTCTACGGGTGACCGGCCACTGTGAGCCCTAAGGGCAGGGGCTACATCTCATTCACTCAGAAGACGTGCTGGCATACATTAAGCACTTAATGTATGTGGGCAGAAGCCTGAGGCAGCCCGGCCTGGGGAAGAAGCACCACAGGCAATAATGCTGTGAGACCTTAGCAAGTCTGTTCCCCAGTCCCTGGCATCCAGGCAACCCCAGCTGCATCCGCTCTGCACCTCCAGATTCCTGCCTGCATGGTGGGGCAGTCAGCCCCAACTCCCCACTGGTGACCAGAGCAATGCTCAGAACCCATCACTGTGTAAGATCCACAAAAGCAGAGTTGCTAACATTCTTTCCCCATGAGCACTGAGGCGTATTTTTATCCAATCTAAACACAAACACCGGCACCAAGGAGTTCAGCTGAGAGGCCACCACCCTGGAGAGGGCTGCAGGGACCATGTGTCCACTCAGACCCGCAGCAGAATCACCACACGGGGCCTTCTGCCCTAAGTGCTGTGGCCCTCGCCCAGGCCACCCCCATTCTGTTCTCTCAGGGAATAACCCCACCTCCTAAGCCAGCGCCTCAGAAACAGACCCCGTGGGAAGCCGAGATGATGTTCTCACTCTCTGATCAGTGCCACCACCTCCAGGATGCCAGCCTAGGGGAGTCACTAGACATGCCCTCAGAGCTCACACACAATGTCCATTACATGGCACTTTCGGTACCGCCCAGAAAGGAGCTGGCTATAAAATCTACATTCCTCCATATGGTGTGACGCTGTGCAGCTGTTAAAGGTGACCTCATACACGAAAGTTTAGAGACAAGGAAAGCGTCTGCAGAACACTGTTAAGGAAGGATTGAAAGCAGCATAAGATATTATCCTGAGTCAGTTTAGGATGAAAACAAAATTTATCTGCAGAAAAAAATGGAAGAAAATGCCCTCTAAAAAAGATACTTGCTATCTCTGGGTAAAGATTATGCGTGGTTTCATTTTATTCTTCTTTTAAATATATTTCCCTAGTTTTCTATAATGAGTTTGTAACGTTTTTGAAATTAAAGCAAATGTTATTTTAAAACCCATCTGTGACCAAGCCCTAAGGGAGCAGGCCCAGTAGGTCCCAGTCCTGGGATATCTGCTCTGGCCTGGCCTGACCCATCCCCCTGGCACAGGGCTACTCCTCAAGACAAGGGCACAAAGCCCTTGGTGGATCCCAGGTACCTATTTTTGCTCAGAGTATTAAGGGCCAAACCAAGGAACATTCCAGCTCTATCCAATGTGGCACATTCACAGGAACACAGAGGGAGTTGAACTGGGGCTGCCCCCAGCAGCAATCATGACAGCCACAGTGGCCAAGCCCCCACCACACACCTGGCACCTGCTACAGGCCTGGCCTGGATGCTCAGCATGTGTGGACTGAGGGTAGGTCCATCTTGTGCCAGGCACTGTGCTGGGCTCCCCTGCCCTAGAGAAGTCTCATCCAGGGCCAGCTTTGGGGCAGCTTTGTCTAGATGGGAGGGGTAACACCTTAAGAGACACCCACAAAGATGGCACAGAAGGGGCCCTCACTCAGCTGTGGGAAGAGGCAGGCCAGGAATCCTGCAGGAGGCCTTGACAGCCTTCCGAACAAGCAGGCAAGGAGCCAGCCAAGGAGAGACACCTGGGCATTACAGCAAGGGGTGTGCCCAGGAGAGGAGACAGCAGAGGGACAGTGAACCAGCCTTGCGGCCAGGAACATGCAGGTGGCTGGGAGGTGACTGCTGGGGAGAGGACATAGGAAGGATGAGTGAGCAGCAAGGGGGGGGGGGTCCCCGAGGGCCCAAAGGAATGCAGCTCAAGAGGTGTACTTGACCTGATAGGCCAGAGGGAAGTGGCAGCTGAAGAACCAGGAGGGCTGTGAGGAGCCAGGCCTAGATCGGGAACAAGGAGGAGGCTGGGGGCCGTCCAGGGGAAGGCGAGGGTCCTGAACCAGGGCAGGCATCCGAGGCAGGAGAAAAGGTAGAGAACCAACTGGGAGTGAGGAATGAGGGGCACAAGGGTGGCCTGGTTTGTGGCTGAGGCTGGCTGCAGTGGTGCCACTTCCTGAGGTAGGGTCGTGGGAGGGGAGGGGAGCCATGTAGGCATGATGCTCCTGACCTATTATGGTTCTTATCGCTAGCATCATGGATGGGTATTTGGGGTCTGTCCGGTAGTACAGGCATGTCTGAGGGTTGCGACTGAGCTAGGGCCCCCTCTGTGACCAGCCCCAGAGGCCTGCCCAGCCCTGATCTGGGATGGGCAGGGGAGGCCTAAGTCAGAGACCCCCTCCATGCCCTTCCATCCTGGGAAAGAGGATGAGATGGGGTCTCCCAGACAACTTTTCTGGGGTCTGCAAAGGGAGGAGGACAAAAGAGCAGGCAGGGAAAAGAGGGTGGAATGTGGAGGAAACTCTGTCTAACTCCCTGGTTGGATACAAAGGAGCCCCCATGGAAATCACAGACCCTTGGAGACAGAAGTAAACAGGTGGGCACAGTGGCAAAGGTGGCCTCTGGGCTTCCCGTGGGCTCCCTCCCCTGCTGCAGAGAACAGGCAGCCAGTACATGGGATACCCAGGGCACAGCTCCCTGAGTGATGGATGCTGGCAGAAGAGAAAGCCCTTTACAAACTGCAAAGCCCTGGGCCAAATGCCAGGGGTCATTGTCCAAGGTGAGGAAAGGTGGGGCTGCTTCTGGAGAGATGGGGCAGAGGCCTCACACCAGGTCTGCCTGATCAGCTCCGTGGTCCTGGGCTGGCACCAAACCCTGCTGAGCCTCAGCTTCCTGGGGTGCAAATGGGGAGGATAACTTTTCCACCTAAAGCTACCTAGGGTTAAATCTGGGTGGTGGGGGTTTCCGCAAATGTTACTTTCTTGGAATTCGTAACATCAACTACTAAGTGGGTGAGAGGCCAGGGCTCCATCACATCCAAAAGGGCTGGGCAGGATTCTCCAGAAAGTTTTCGTTGATCAAATAAAAAACTAATGATCCAGAGGGCGGAGTTCACACCAGGCAGGGTCACTGAGCCCCCGAACCCTTTGAGGAGGAGCCCCGAGAGGGAGAGGAACGGCCACGGCGCTCCTAAGTGGGCTGTGGAGATTCGGCGTGACCCCGAAGCTGCCCCTCGGGCGGGCCGGGTACCCCGGGGAACTGAGCCTCCATTCCCCGGCAACACCTCCTGGGGGCCCAGGCGCGTTCCTGCTGCAGGGTGGGCACCCGAGGGTGGGCACCCGAGGGTGGCTGTAGGTCCCCGGCCCGCGGGGGAGGGGCATGACGGGGCAACTCGAGCGGGGCGCGGGGCGCGGAGAGGGGGCCTGCCCGCCGGGCCGCTCTAATTCTCCGGCCTGCTGTCCCGGCCGCGGCGGGGCTCCGGGCAAGAGCGCGTGGGGGCCAGGGGCGCGCCCCCCGGGTCACCTGTCTGGGCCCGGGACAGGGGTAGCCTTGCGCGTCGCTGAGCGGGCGGGACCCCCGGTCCTCCAACTTCGGGGACCTTGCCGGGACTTTGGGACCAGTCACCCATCAGCTCGGAAGGGGAAACTGAGGCCCGAGGCGTGCAGTGCCTCACGGCTCTTGCCCGCCTCCTGCGCGCTGCCCACAGCCACCGCGCCAAGGCCCCGGTCCGGAAGTACTCACCGGCCCGTGAGTGGGCCGCACGCAACGCCGCGACGCCCTCGGGCCTCTGGTCCGGCAGTAAAGTTGTTCACGGAGAGGCCGGGAGAGCAGCGGCCCCGGGGAACAAGCGGCACTGGCTGCTGAGGCGCCGGCTAGCTCAGCCCTCGTCGCTAGGGGGCGGGGCAGGGGCGGGGCCTCCGGCCGCCCTCCACTCCAGGCGCGGCCCCCCGGATGCGGCGCCAGCTCGGGCCGCTGAGCGGCCGGTGCACCCACCAATCACTCCACACCTCCACCAATCATGGTGCGCCTCGCCTCACTGCAGCCCGGCCCTCCCCCTGCGCGGTTGGGCCCGAGGGGCCAGAGGGCGGGTCTGGCCCGCCCACAGCGAAAGTTTCCGAGTGGACTCGGGCCCAGTCCCGCCCCGCCCGCAGGACGTCCAGTTGCTTAGTGGGGCCGCTCGCCTTCTCCTTTAACTGGTGGTTTGGCCCGGTGGAGACGACTCCGGCCACCTTTCATCCACCACTCCGGCGCCAGCGGCCCCAGCTGCAGATTCATATTTCCTTTTGCAATATTAACACACGTTTTCAGCGCCTATTCCGGAGCTGCAAGAGAGTCCGAGGGCTCGCCTAATACAGAAGCAGAAATGGAAAAATGGGGCCTGTTTAAAACGTGTGTGTGAAGCCAAGTGCTGCTTTCAATGCACAGAATCAAATGCAATGTAGCAAGCTTTTCTCTCGGTGGCTGTGGGATTCCTTTAACGTGTGTGTTAGCCCAGGGAGTGAGCAAGGCTCAAGCAGTTTGCAGACCTCGCCTTTGGGTCCTGTCTGGAAGGCGTGGTTTGAAGATGAGGGCGAGGGTCTGTCTATCCTTGAGAGGCCCTCGGGAATGTGAGACGCTGCCTGCTCTGTCTCTGGTCCCCACAGCCAACCTGAGATACCTGTCCTAGTTATCACGGCAGAAACTGCGGCTTGGAGTGACTGCCAGAGACAGCACCAACGTGTTGGAGGCAAATATTCCAGATGACTTTGGAGATGCGTTCTTTCCAATGAACACACTATTTTGAAGGACTTTTGTCAAAGCGGCATAGTTCACGTCATTCACCTCCATTGATTCTCCAGCTGCTCCCACTGTCCAACTCCGATCCCCCCTCTTCACCTGTGACCCAGTGAGGCTCACAAAGGAAGAAAACCTGCCTGGAGCCTTGCCTGCTCTGTCTAGGTTGGCTTGGGGGCTTTCACAGCTTTCAAGGGCCCCACGAGTGACTCAAGGAGGCAGGTAGCATTGAGCTCATTTTTTTTATTGGTGAAATATTTAATTGGTGAAAATTGAGACTCAAACATAGTTATTTGCTCAAAGTCTTGAAGATGTCTTTCCACCTTATCAAACATTATAGAAAATTTGGAGACTTAGAAAAAGTAGGAGAAAAAAAATCACTCAAAGATGATCACTGTTCACATTTTGAGGTTTATGCACATTTATGAAAATAATAAATATTAAAGTGAACACACAATCACAGAGAGACTGAGACACTTCACAAACCCTTTGCAGGGACTCAGTAAGCAGAGAGAAGAGGACAGATTGAAGAATTCCTCCTGCGGAGGCCTAAGAGAAGAGAGAAACTGCAACAAAAATGTGCAAGACGGCTTAAGGAGCCTCCGTCAGAACGCAGCAGCACTGGACATACTCCATGCAGCCAAAAAACTGAAAAACAACAGGCAATTCAGAAAGAGAAAAGTGAAGGTGGGGACAAATGGGCAAACTGGAAGATAATGTGGAGAAAATGCTGTATGAGATAGAACACACGTGAAAATCATCAGGAAAAAAAGCAGAGACCAGAAAGACAGTTCCAGGAGGTGTATTGCTCAAAGGACAGGTACTCCAGGAAGAGCTGGAGGGGAGACAGAGGTTTGCCAAGTGCTAGGAGAAGGCATCCCTCAGCCTCCCAGGTGCCAAGGATAAAAGGAGGGTCTTGCAGAGTTCCAGGTCTTGCAAAGAACAGGTCACATCTAAGGGAAGGAAAATTGAAGTGGTTCCTAGGGCACTTTGGAGCAACGTCCAGGGGCTCTGATGATAGGACCGAGGATCCTTTCTGTGGCTACTATGCGATTCACCCGTCTGGACAAAAGAAAAAATATCCAACATGGCAAGACAGAGAGAGGACCCCAGCTATGTCCTCTTTCAGAGGAAGATATTCAGAGCTCCCCTGTCACCGAGACATTTCAATCACAGTGAGATGTCAAGATAGAGCAAATGCCCAGAACAGGAAGTGGTGTTGAGCAATGGCCTTTGCAAAATAGACAGTATGATTAATCCACATGTGCCTGTGATTTTGTACTAGCAATGTCACTTCAGGATTCTTAAAACATAAGCTACATGCTGCAAGAGAAATGTGTATTAGCCTAGAACTAAAAAAAAAAATAGAATCTATCTTATCATAGAGAAGTCAGAATATTCTAAGATCACATTTGGTTGAGGGGAGAAGGAGGAAGTAAAAGAATCCGATTTTGTGAGTGGGGAAAGAGTAGGAAAGGAAAGCCTTATTGTTGGGGGGAGGGGCTTCATTATCATTTACTTTTAATACATTAGCAGGGAAAGATTGGTTTAATTATGACTCTTAGGAATTGGAAAGTAGCAACTCATGGGAAAGAAGCAGAGTAGAACTCCTGAGTTACTAGGTAGGAGTTGGGGGAGGGATGGAGGGAAAGTAAGGAAGCAAAATTAAGTGGGTGGGGAGGAGGAAGTAAATAATAACAAGCTTAATAACAGTAAATATAAGATGAGATAAAATAAAAAAGTCGTGGCTACCAGCTTTCATAACACAGGTGACTGGGATGAATTTCCCATCCAAAGTCTATAAGATTGGGGTAAAAAACTAAAGTCCGGTTAAGTGGTATTTACATGAAACACACCAAAAATGTTGGCGTGTTTCTTGAAGTTCACAGCACACATTTGGAAAATGGCAAATTACTATTGATAAGGAAGAATGCATGGTGGAAACGGGAACGGAGGGGTATTACGTAAGCATGCTTGGCACAATCCACAAAGATTTAATTGTCATGAATCTGAATGAGCCAGAAAATATTGTAGCCACACACTTAAAGCAATAACTGCTAGAAATACTAGGAGAGCTTATTAAAACACAGCTCTGGTGGGAGAAAGAGGCAGTTGTTCAATGCTCTCTCTTCTAGGACACCTGTCCTCATTCCCCCAAGAGCTGAGCTCTGCATGCTGCTGTTGAGTATTGAATGAATGAATGGATGGATGGACAGATGGATGGTTGGATGAATGAGTCACCTATGCAAGGATTTCATACAGGCTCTGTCTTGCCCACAGAACAGTGTCCAAACTCTTTAACCTGACATCCAAATATGCTCCCACAATTCAGTCCTCTGAGGTCTGCCCACAATTTTCAGATTCTACATTCAAGTTCTTGCCCCAGTTCCTTCCCTACTCCTATGTAAAACCTACTTCCACTCACTCAACAAACATTTAGTGACCTTTGGCCTGGCGTGGTGGCTCATGCCTGTAATCCTAGCACTTTGGGAGGCTGAGGCAGGTGGATCACTTGAGATCAGCAGTTCGAGACCATCCTGGCCAACAGAGTGAAACCCCATCTCTACTAAAAATACAAAAAAAAAAAAAAATTATTCAGGCGTCATGGTGCATGCCTGTAATCCCAGCTACATGGGAGGCTGAGGCAGGAGAATTGCTGGAACCCAGGAAGCAGAGGTTGCAGTGAGCCGAGATCATGCCACTGCACTCCAGGCTGGGTGACAGAGTGAGACTCTGTCTCAAAAATAAATAAATAAATAAGAAAATGAAAAAGAATAAATAAATATATAAACATTTAGTGACTCCCTACCTGTTCCAGGCATTGGGCTATATGCCAAGTATAGACAGGAAATGAAGACAGAGGCTTGGTGAGTTGTCACCTGAAAGAGAGCAGAGTTGGGGGTTTACAGACCATTGGTGTCCCAGGCCCCCAAAGAGATCACTTCCTGGAGCCTGTGAATGGTACCTTATCTAGAAAAGGGTTTTTGCAGATGTGATTAAATAAGTATTTTGAAAAGGGGCCATTAGCCTGACTTGTCTCCTTGTAGGAGAGAGGCAGAAAGATTTGACTACACACAGAGAAGTCGACGTGAGCACGGAGGAGAGGGAGATTCCAAGACTCTGGCATTGAAGATAGGAATTATGTGGCCACCAGTCAAGGAATGTGGGCTGTCCCTGGAATCTGGAGGAGCAGGAAACAGATTCCCCTTGATTTTTGCCCAGTGATACTGATTAAAGACTTCCGCCCTCGAGAACATTTCTGTGGCTTAAGCTACAGAGTTGGGGAATGAGTTTTTAGTCCACTGAATTAATGAGATAAGAACAACCTGTGGGGTTGGCTGGGCATGGTGGCTCACACCTGTGATCCCAGCACTTTAGTGAGCCAAGCCAGGGGGATTGCTTGAGCCCAGAAGTTCAAGACCAGGCTGGGCAACATGGCAAAACCCCCTCTCCACAAAAAAAATTTAAAAAATCATCCAGATGTGGTGGCACGTGCCTGTAATCCCAGCTACTCAGGAAGCTGAAGGGGGAGGATTGCTTGCACTGCGGAGGTCGAGGCTGCAGTGGGGCAAGATTGCACCACCGCACTCCAACCTGGGCATCAAAGTGAGACCCTGTCTTAAAAGAAAAAAAGCAGAGGGGAGGGGAGGGACGTGTCAGGGCATGTCGGCCACACATTGGCCTCCTAACACAGTGCAACCCTAGGACCGCCCATGTCAGCATCCCTGGGAGCCAGGCTCAGGAATCTGCATTTTAACAGGTTTCTGGGGGACTGTGAGACATAGGAACATTTGAGATCCGTGACTATAAAGTAGATGGGTCGACCGGACCAGTAATACCAGCATCCAGCATCCCTCAGTCACCTGGACCCCTGTTAGAAATGCGGAATCCCACGCCAACCACAGACCTCAGTCAGAATTTGCATTCTGATAAGATGCCCTTGAGATCTGCATGCATGTTAAGGTCGGAGCCAGCAGTGGCAAGTGCCTGTAGTCCCAGCAACTCGGGAGGCTTGGGTAGGAGGATTGCTTGAGCCCAGGACATCAAGACCACCCTGGATGACATACTGAGACCCTGTTTCCAAATAAATAAGTAAAGCAAACTAGAGAAGCGATGCTCTAAGCCGGAGGTGCTCAGCTCAGGCTGTGCACATAAAGCCACCTGGAGAGCTTGTCCTGCCCAGGCCAGCTGGACCAGAAGTCTGCATTCTATGGGGAGTCCTGGATAGGGGTGCAGCAGAGGAGCCATATGCGTGCCTTTGCAATTTCACCACGTCTGGAGCTCACTCAGGCCATGTGCTCCCTCCCCTGCCTCTTTTCTGAGGCCATCCACTGGGCCTTGACCACTCCTAGGGTAGGAAGCTCTCTTTGCTGCTGTGTCCCGCCGGATGTTCCTAACACAATGTGACACTCAGGGTGGCCTCCCTCACTGTCCGAGGGGCTGAGGATATGGAAGCTCCTCAGGAGCACACACCCTGCAGCTGCTGGACCTTAGAGCCTCTGGGCTCCCACCCCACTCCTTCCTCCTTCCCACTTCCCTGCCCATCTCCCACCCTGGACCCGCCACTCCTTCTCCTTCCTTCCCAATGTTCCCTTTATAAACCTGAGCTCCCTGCCCACTCTGCAGTCTCCTTGGAATTGCAGCACAAGTGGCTGGAATTGTGGCTGGTGGGGGTGTTGTGGGGGGCTTGGTGCTGGTCACAAGGCTCTGTGTCACCAGGGCTGGTGCCACATCAGAGGCCCACGCCTGCCAGCACCTCCACACACACCCACGTGTACACGCCCACCTGCACACACACGTACTGCATTGTCACCGGGTAGCTCCGAGCCCTCCCATGGGTCTGAGTCGTGATGTGCTCATCTCTGAAGGCAGAGAGCGAATGCCACTTAGCAGCCTGCAGATGAGTCACCAAATGCATTAGGAAGTTTCATTTAGGGAATTAAAAAAAAAAAAAAAAAGCCAGGATGCAAAAGCAACTTTGAGGCAGAAGAAGGAAAGTGCCCCCTGCGGGGAGAGGCACTGTGCCGTGACCTGCCGGTGTCCCAGTCATGCCCCTTCGTCACTGGGCAGTGCCAGGGAGGCCCCCACCTCCCCCAGCATTCACCTGCGAAATGGGCCCAGCCCTGCCTGGATGCAGGGAGGAGTGACCATGACAGCAGCCAGCATGGGGCCTGCCCACAGGTCTCAGGTCCCAGGGCTGTGTCACCAGGACTAGACACAGGACATGGCAGCAGCAGGGACATCACTTGCTGAGCACGTCAATGTGCCCACACCATGCAGCTGTCATTTCATGCTGAGTCTCTCTTACAAGTGTCAGTCATTGGCTGGGGGCAGGAAGGGGCATTCATTAAACACTTGCTCCCTCACAAGTCTGGCTGGGTGCCATGGTGTGGGTGGAAGGGTCTAAGGCACACAGCCGCATACCCGCCCTGGAGGGGCTTGTTAGGTCCGAAAGCTGGAAACCCCAGCCACCTGTTAGCCTGGGGAGGGGCTAACCAGAGAAGGGATGCCAGCCTACAGATTCCCGGCAGCGGGAGAAATTGCAGCAGGTGACAGTGGTCAGGGAAGACTCCCTGGAGGAGATGCCGGCTTTATTCTACCCCCTACTCCCCCCAGTATTTTTTTGAGATAGGGTCTTACTCCTTCACTTGGGTTGGAGTGTAATGGTGCAATCTTGGGTCACTGCAGCCATGGCTTCCCAGGCTCAGGTGATCCTCCTACCTCAGCCTCCAGAGTGACTGGGACTATGGGCACACACCAGCACATCTGGCTAATTTTTGTATTTTTTGTAGAGAAGGGGTTTTGCCATGTTGCCCAGGCTAGTCTTGAACTCCTGAGCTCAAGTGATCCTCCTGTCTCTGCCTCCCAAAGTGCCAGGAGTACAGGTGTGAGCCCCCCACACCTGGCCACCCCTTACCCCTTTTTAGTAGACCTTATTTCTTAGAGCAGTTTGGGGTGTACAGCAAAGTTGAGTGGAAAGTACGGAGAGTCTCCATAGGCCCCACCCCTCCCCATGCAAAGCCTCCCCCGCACCTGTTCCAATGGATAACCTGCACTGACACACTGCTGTCTCCCAGAGCAGAGCGTTTACACTGGGGTCCACCCTGGGCGTTGTGCACTCGGTGGGTTTGGAAAAATTGGAATGACATGGGCCACCACGGTAGCATTGTACAGAGCGGTGCCACTGTCCCAAGGCTCTTATACGCTCCGAGAATTCATCCCTCCCTCCCGCTGCCTCCTGGCAACCACCGATCTTTTCCCAATCTCCATGGTTGTGTCTGTCCGGAATGTCATAGAGTTGGAATGGTGCAGCGTGTAGACTTTTCAGCCTGGCTCCCTTCACTCCGTGATATGCAGCTCAGCTTCCTCCCTGGGTTCCCATGGCTTGAGAGCTCATTTCTCTTTATTGCTGCGTAATAGTCCATTGTCTGGATGGACCACAGCTTATGTATCCACTCACCTCCTGAAGGACACCATGATTGCTTCCAAGAGGTGCTGACTTTAAATTAGGGAACTGAGCATGGTCTATGGCATGCTTAGGCAATGTCATTAGACCTGGGGCAACACAATGGGCCTCTCTGAGCATCAGCTCAGTATATCCTTTGCCTCAAACGGTCCTTGGGAAGACTTGGGAGCTAGCCCATGTGGAAGTGGAGCTGGTGAACGCCAGTTTCCCCCATAACCACACCAGAGACCATTGCCACCCCTTCCGGAATACTGATCACACCTGGTGGCTCATTAAATCCACACGAAAACCTGGGAGGTGGGGATCATCCCCAGGCTATAGACCAGGAACCAGAGGCTCTGAGAGGTTGAGTGCTGTGCCTGAGGCCACCCTTGTCTGAAACCCAGCCAGCTCCCCTTCTGTGTTTCAGGTGGCTGTAATGAAGATAACACACAGGTCACAAAAGATGGGTTTTTACACAAACACCCCCAGGGTGTGGATTGGGGGCGTGGGGCATTTGCAGCATCTCCTCACTTCTTTTTTTTTTTTTTTTTTTTGAGACAGAGTCTTGCTCTGTCACTCAGGCTGGAGTGCAGTGGCACAATCTCGGTTCACCACAACCTCAGCCTCCTGGCTCAAGGGATCTTTCCACTTCAGCATGCAGGTAGCTGGGACTAAAGGCACACTCCATCATTCCTAGCTAATTTTTTTGTATTTTTGTATTTTTTGTAGAGATGAGGTCTTGCATGTTGCCCAGGCTGGTCTTGAACTCCTGGGCTCAAGCAATCCACCTGCCTCAGCCTCCCAAAGTGCTGGGATTACAGGCAAGAGCCACCATGCATAGCCCCCTCCCTCACCTCTTTCAGCCCTGAGTCCCTCCTGTGATCTTTTAAAAACCCAGAGCTAGGCCGGGTGCAGTGGCTCACGCCTGTAATCCCAACACTTTGGGAGACCAACATGGGTGGATCACAAGGTCAAGAGATCAAAACCATCTTGGACAACATGGTGAAACCCTGTATCTACTAAAAATAGAAAAATTAGCTGGGTGTGGTGGTGCGCACCTGTAGTCCCAGCTACTCAGGAGGCTGAGGCAGGGGAACCGCTTGAACCCAGGATGTGGAGGTTGCAGTGGGCAGAGATCACGCCACTGCAGCCTGGCGACAGAGCGAGACTCGTCTAAAAAAAAAAAAAAAAAAAACCCAGAGCTGGTGGGAGAGGGAACTTCTTGTTCACTTTAGCAGGAAACAATTGAACACAATTTTAGGCATCACAGCACTTAGGAAATGTCAAGAAGAGCCAAAAATTACCCAATTCAAAATCCTCCCCAAAACTTTCCGGACACCTGCTTGGCTTGGTAGCAGTGATCAGAATAGCACACTGCTCCATGTTTCCATAGAGATGGGCAGAGAAGTGGGGGGCGGGGTGGGGAGCACTTTTGATGTTTGTGGGAGCAATTTGAGCAGTTTTAGCAAAGGAGATATTGTTTTTGACAATCTTTAGAAATATAAATTACCCAGAAGCTTGCTGTGATCACAGATCATTATTTTCATTAATTGTTCAATACAATGGAAGCTGCCAGCCTGCACCTTGATTTGTGAAATGCCAAAGAGCTCTGGTAAGAGAAAGAGAAGAAACTTGGGTATAGGAATTATCTTGGCACTCACTGTAGGGCTGCTGTTCTGGTGGGACTCAGAATACGATATGAACTCGTTTAAAGTTTTTCCTGGGGAAAATATAGTCCCGGTGGCAATTCCCAATTCTACTTACCTGTGTCTTGCCCCAGTGCTGGGACCACAAGCTGGCACCTTGAGAGCTCATCCTGTTTGTCCCTGAGCAAAAAGGGGACAGTCTGGCCTGACATCTGTGCAGAGACCCTGCCTGTAGAGACGCTGGGGGCCCAAGACATGCTGAGCTTTGAGGGCGGCATGGGCAGGTATTTTCAGAATGAGGCTCAGGGTGGCAAGAGCGGAGCATGGAGAGTGGGGTCCAGAGATGGACTGCAGGGGGCTGGGGAAAGGGTGACGCCGGAGCTCAGGCTTACAGAAGGGACAACTACCTTCACTCTCTCTGTTTTACGGTTGGGGAAACAGCTCTTACTGCCTTGTCCAGGGTCACACAAGTGGTAGTTGGTAGAGGCAGAATTCATGCCCAACCTGTCCCCACTCTTTTTTTTTTTTGAGACTGAGTCTCACTCTATTGCCCAGCGGTGCCATCTTGGCTCACCGTAACCTCCACCTCCCGAGTTCAAGCAATTCTCCTGCCTCAGCCCTCTGAGTAGCTGGTGCCTGTCACCATGCTTGGCTGATTTTGTATTTTTAGTAAAGATGGGGTCTCACCATGTTGGCCAGGCTGGTCATAAACTCCTGACCTCAAGTGATCTGCCTGCCTCGGCCTCCCAAAGTGCTGGGATTACAGGTATGAGCCATTGTGCCCGGCCCAGCCTGACCTACTCTTGACGGCTCAGAACCTCCTGTGCGAATCAAATGGAATCGATGTTTTGCAGCTGAGGCTCAGAAAGGTTAAGACGCTTGTTCAAGGCCACAAAGCCAAGGACCAAATCTTGTCTTCTCCCTCCTGGCAGGGGCTCTGTGCCCGAAGACACACCCTGACCATCAGCTCTTTATCAGTCTGCCACATTTCAGACTGCTGTCTCCGAGGTCCATCTGGGAGTTGAATGATGAGTGAAAGTTTCACGTCAGTGCACCTGGGCATGTGTCTCCATTTTGGCCTGGCTTTGGAACTTGCATAGCGGTTTATCTTGCATGACCAGATTGGGTCAGACCTTCCTGAAGGTAAGATAAGATCTGTGTGCATATCTGCCTTCTCCCCACACCTCTGGGCCAAGGGAAGGGCCATCAAACTGAATTGCAGAAGGGCGTTGCAAATTATAAAGTGCTTATAAGGCCAGGCTTGGTGGCTCACACCTGTAATCCCAGCACTTTGGGAGGCCAAGGAGGGAGGATTACTCGTGGTCAGGAGTTCGAGGCCAGCCTGGCTAACATGGTGAAATCCATCTCTACTAAAAGTATGAAAATCAGCCGGGTATAGTGGCGCACACCTATGGTCCCAGCTACTTGGGAGGCTGAGGCATAAGAATTGCTCGAATCTGGAAGGCAGAGACTGCAGTGAGCTGAGATTTTACCACTGCACTCCAGACTAGGTGACGGAGGGAGACTTTGTCTCAAAAATTAAAAAAATTTAAAAAGTAGAAAGTGTTTATCAAACATCTTGACTGTAACGTTGAGATCGGTACCACCTGAGGAACAATTGAGTTCCTTTTTGATAGAAAGCTGAGAGCATCATTATCAGGAATTTCTCACAAAATGAAAAAGTCGTGAGAAGCAATTGTGGGAAGCACTGCCTCCAGCCTGGAGGAGAGAGGAGCTGCAGACTGTGAGCTGCCAGCCGGCCTCAGCAGGCCTTTGCGCTTGCTGCCCTCTATGGAGCACCCTTCCCTGCCCCCACACCCTGCCCTTCCATGGCTGTTCCAGGCCCCTGTTCCAAGGCCATCTTCGAGGGGAATCCTCTGACATCCCTGACTACCCAAGGCCGTGATCTCTCCGCCATTTCTTTCATCCACAGGCCTGGTCACGGTCCTGGGGCTGTTTGTACTGTTACTTGTTGAAATTATGAATGAATGAATGAATGGATGCTTTCAAATCCTCCACACAGCAGCCCAAATGACATCAATCCCATCATGCCACTCTCTTGCTTAAAACCCTCCAAAATTCCTGATTCACTTAGAAGAAAACACCCACTCCTTCCGGGGGCCTCCCCAGTGACCCTCCCCACGTGACCCTCCCTGCGTGATCCTCCCCGCTGAGCTCGGGACCCTCTCTGCTCCCTCCCACCCTCACCGTTCAGCCACACCTGCCAGCCTCCTTCCTGTCCCTTAAAGACACCAAGCTCTCTCCCAGCTCAGGGCCTTCACCCATCCCATTCTCTCTGCCCAGAGTCCCTGCTTCATGCAGGCGCTCACTCTCAGCACCCCCATGCAGCGTCCCCTCCCACTTCTCCCTTCCTGGCCTGCAGGTGGCTCGCAGGATCCCAGCTGGTTTCCGCCCCTCACTGGTGGTGACCTGGCTGCCATAACAAAGCGCCACAGTGAGTGGCTTCAAACAACAGAAATGCCGTCTCTCAAACAGTCCTGGGGCCAGGAGTCTGCCCCCAAGCCGTGGGCAGGGCTGGCTCCTCCTGGGTCGAGTCTGCACCCAAGCCGTGGGCAGGGCTGGCTCCTTCCTGGGTCCCTGCCTCTCTCCAGCTTCACTGGTTGCTGGCAGTCCTTGTGGTGGCATCGCTCCCATCTCATCCCCGTTGCTCCATGGAGTCTTCCCTGCCTCTGTTCATGTGGCATTAGCGTCTCTGTGTCTGTATCCAGTTTCCTCTTCTTTCTTTCTTTCTTTTTTTTTTTTTTGAGGCGGTGTCTTGCTCTGTTACCGAGGCTGCAGCGGTGCGATCTCAGTTCAGGGCAACCTCCGCTTCCTGGGTTCAGGCGATTCTCCTACCTCAGCCTCTCTAGTAGCTGGGATTACAGGCACATGCGCCATCAAGCCTGGCTAATTTTTGTATTTTTAGTAGAGACGGGTTTTCACCATGTTGGCCAGGCTGGTCTCGAACTCCTGACCTCAGCCTGTCTTGGCTTCCCAAAGTGCTGAGATTACAGGTGTGAACTACCGGGCCTAGCCTCCTCTTCTTCAAAGGACACCAGTCCTCAGAGTAGGGCCCACCCTATCTGTTCCAGGTAGTGAGACAGGCATGAGCAGGGCAGGAGAAGGCTTCCCCAACCCACTAGGAATGTCGGGGCATTTGCTACTGGTCACAATGGCCTCATCTTCCCTTGTTTACCTCTCCCAAGACTCTATTTCCAAATGAGGTCATATTCTGAGGTTCTAAGTGGGCATGGATTTAGGGGCCATTCAACCAGTACACCCACTGTCCCTGGCAACCAGTCCACAGTATTCATTGACTGATCAATGAATGAATCAGATAATCACTGTGTCTTGAGGAGGGTGAGAGGTGACTGGGAGGGCCAGTGCTCCCACCTTGCCTTATTTCTCGAACACTGGGTCTCCTGGTTAGCCTCAGGTCAGCCTGGGAGGCAGAGGTCAGCAGTATCCCAGAAACGTAGGTCCCAGAGCAGGAGCCTTACCAAAGGGCGACTCCAGGTCACTGGGCCTGCTGTGGTCTCATGCCTGGCAGAGGCTGGCAGATCATCTTGCCAGCTTTATAGAGCAGCTTCGGGTGCCCGACAGATGAACAGAACCTCAGAGCTTTTCTCACTCCAAGGCCGTGTGATTTTTCAACATCACAACCCCAGCCAGGTACGGTGGCTCACGCCTGTAATCCCAGTGCTTTGGGAGGCAAAGTGGGAGGATCGCCTGAGCCCAAGAGTTTCAGACTAGCCTCGGCAACACAGTGAGACCCCATCTGTGTTAGGCCATTTCACACTGCTATAAAGAACTGCCCAAGACTGGGTAATTTATAAAGGAAAGAGGTTGAATTGACTCACAGTTCAGCGTGGCTGGAAAGGCCTACGATCATGGTGGAAGGCAAACAGGAAGCAAGGCACCTTCTTCGCAAGGCAGCAGGAAGGAGGAGTGCCAAGCGCTGGGAGGAGAGCTGAGCGAAGGGAGAAGAGCCTCTCGTAGAACATCAGATCTCACGGAGCTCACTCACTGTCATGAGAACAGCATGGGGGAGACAGCCCCCATGATTCAATCACCTCCCCTGGTCTCTCCCTTGAAATGTGAGGATTATGGAGATGACAATTTGACAGTTCAAGATGAGATTTAGGTGGGGACACAAAGCCTAAGCATATCACCATCTCTACAAATAATATAGATGCATAAATAATTAATTAGCTGGCATGGTGGCCCACACCTGTAGTCCCAGCTACTCTGGAGGCTGAGGCTGGAGGATCACTGGAGCCCAGGAGTTCATGGCTATATATAGTGAGCTACGATTGTGCCACTGCACTCCAGCCTGGGTGACAGCTCCCAGTGCCTTCACGCTGCGTGTGGCCATGTGACTGCTGCTTACCAATGGGAAGCCTGGGAAATGATGCATCCCACTTCTGCACTGTCGGTTTAAATAAGCCTCTACCATCTCTACACAGTCATCCACCAACTGCCAGCCAAGAGGGGGCTCTCTGAGGCCCTGGGGAGAACGAAGCCACAGGTTAGATGCAGGTTAAGTCCCCGAGTCACCATGTGGAGGAAGGTGGCCCACGAACCAGGAGCATCTGCCTGCACTGTTAGTGAACAAAAGCCAACTTCTCTTGGCCAAGCTCCTGCAGCCTGGGGTTAAATCAACCCCAGCTAGCCTTGTTACCACAGCTAGCCTTGTCCCAGCGGACACAACAGACAAGCCTGCTTGCAATTCTGGTCTCACTCTCTGCCACCGAGCTTGGCTTGGGCAAATGCCTTTCCTCCTCCCAGCCTTGGTTTCCCTGTCTGTAACATAGGAGTAATATCTGCCTCCAAAGGCTGCTGTGAGGAGTATATATGGTAATATACGGTAACTAACCCAGGCGCAGGGATCTGCATAAAATCCAGCACCCAGTAGGCAGCCTTAGCCGAAATTAACTTCCCTCTCTGCAGAATGCAGTGAGAATCTGAATTTTAACCCAACCCCCATCTGATTCCTGAGCACAGTCACAGTCACATTTGTGTCCTGTGCTCTGAAGTGACGTAGTTCAGACTTTCCCGGGCCATCACACAACCTCTGTCACATTCTGACTGGGGGCCAGACATGACTGCACACACTCACATAGGGCTTTTGCAGAGCAGACTAGGAATTATCTGAATAACTCAATATCTAACGGTAAACCAAAACAGGCACTCACAGTTGTTGAAAGGAGAGCAGAATGGCAGACGGATTTCCTGGCCTCTCTCCAGGGCGTGCTGAACCCCCAAATAAGCATTCTTCCAAGTCTCTGCACTGGTAATTCTCAAACATTAACGTGCAAATGCATCTCCTGGAGATACTGTTACATTGCAGATTCTACGTCAGTAGGGCTTAGGGGCTGCAATGTTGCTACTCAAAGTGCCATCTGTGGACCAGTGGCGCCAGCATCACCAAGGATGAGCTAGAAATGCAGCCTTGGGCCCTGCCCTGGACACGCCCACAGGAATCTGCATTTTCACTCAACCCCCATCTGATTCCTGAGCACAGTCACATTTGAGTCCTGTGCTCTGAAGTGATAGAATTCAGACTTTGAAAGTCTGAATGAGGCAAGGTAAGGATTTTCATAGCTCCAAGAGAGGGCTCTCCTGAGAGGGGACAGATATGGCGTTTACACAGGCTCACACGCTGTGGTCTGAGACACACATGATCACACTCATTCATTTCTGTCATTATAAATCTTTGCTTCCCTAGAACCCACCCTCCCGTTAGACACTAGCTGTGCCTCCTTCAGCCTGACGGTCCTCTCTGGAAGGTGCGTGTCTGTCTCTCAGCCTGATTCAAAGAGGTGGGAGAGGTAACCACAGCCCGTTGGACTGCTGGGCATTCTGGGGCTACAGAAGAGGAACTGAGCCTCAGGGAGATGGAGTGACTGCATCCCACAGCTACCATGACTGCTGCGGGATTTGAATTTAGGACGGTCTTTCTGGGCTCTACTCCCAGAGAGACAAATTAACCGAAAGCCCCAGGGGGTTCCTAACAGAGAGTGAAGTGTCTCTGACCTTTAGACACACGTTCAAACCTGGAAGAACTTTAAAGGCAGATATTCAACCTCCCTACCCCCCAACACAGATTTTGATGACGCTGGTCTGGGTAAGGCTGCCCAGGAGGCCATGCTGGGTGCTTTGGGGCCCTGTGCAGAAGGCCACATGCATGACTATGGTGGCAAAACGAGCCCAGCCCCCTGTTCTCTTGCAAGGGCTCAGCATCGGTACCAGAGCAGGAGATGCTTACAAGTGAGAATTTCTGCAGGGGTCTACAAAACAGGTGCTCAGAGAAAGTGGGAATTGAGAAGCAAATCAGGGTGTTTTTACCTGGGGTACAGGAAGGAGCAGGCACATGGCATTCCAGCTTAGTTTTCATGAACATACAGGCGTCCACTGAGCACAGCTTGCAGGGAGGGGCTCAGGTAGGTGGAATGGCATCTACAGGGTCTGGGCTTGTGGAAACGGGCGCCTCTCATGATCTCCCCACTTCCTCCCTTGTCTGCCCTCCAGGCTCATCACAGCAGCCGGTGATGTCCGGGCTCTTCAGTCCTTGGACAAAACCCTCCAGGAGCGTCTGTCTTCTCGGCGTAAAAGCCAAAGTCTCTCCCATGTCCCCAAGGTCCTGCGTGGCCTGGCCCCATCTCCCATCCCCACCTTTCTTTGCTCACTGGCCTCAAGCTGGCCTCGTGGAACATGCTGGAACATGAAGAGCTCACACCAGCCTCAGGTCCTCATACTTGCTGTTCCCTCTACCTGGATGCTGTTCCCAGCACCTGCACAGCCACGCCCAGAGTTCATGATCCCAACACACTCGCCACCTTCTCAGAAACCTCCTCCGGCCACCCTAGAGGACACTGCAACCCTCCCATCTGTCCCCCTTCCTTTCTCCCTGCTGATGCCATAAGCTTAGCTGTTGATTTCTTCGCCTGCCTCCTATTAGAACGTGAGTCCAAAGAGGGCAGGCTCCGTGTGCTCATTGCTGCCTCCCCAGTGCCTAAAGCACTGCCTGGCGCCAGCAGGGGCTCCATACATAGAGATGGGAAAAGAGAGGTGGGCAGGCAGGCTTGGGCTTAGGTGGGCCCAGCAAGGGAGTCCCTTGGACAAGACAGCTGGGGGTGCATGGTCAAGGAGGTTGGGTCCCAAGTCTGAAGGACATTGAACACCAGGCTGAAGAGTGTGGATGTCACTTACTGTATCACCCAGGCAACTGGGAGCCCCTAGAGGCTTTTTTTCCCCTCAAGACGAAATCTTGCTCTGTTACCCAGGCTGGAGTGCAGTGGTGTGATCTCGGCTCTCTGCAACCTCTGCCTCCCAGGTTCAAGCAATTCTCCTGCCTCAGCCTCCCGAGTAACTGGGATTACAGGCGGGTGCCACAATGACCAGCTAATTTTTGTATTTTTAGTAGAGATGGGGTTTCACCATACTGGCCAGGCTGGTCTCAAACTCCTGACCTCGTGATCTGCCCATGGCCTCCCAAAGTGCTGGAATTACAGGCGTGAACCACCGCATCAGCCCCTAGAGGTTTTTAAGCAGGGGAATGGCCTGGTCAGAGCCATGCTGTGGGATGATGGGGCCCACCACTGTGGCCCAGCAGGCTTGAGGGTCCCAGTTAGTGTCCCTGGAGCCAAGCAGAGGACTGGATAGACCCAGCATGGGGAGAGAGCCCCCTGCTCTTGTTACCTGGGCAGAAACTTCGGGAACACCAGGACCATGGGCAGCCCATGTGGGCCTGTCCTGCTCTGCTGGCCAAGGCTTGGAGCCTTGCTCAGGGCAGGAGGTGCCCATGAGAATGCCAGGGAGTGCGAGCTCCCCCAGAGACCCAGGCAATGAGCACCCGCTTGACTCCAGGGTCCAGAGCCCTTGGGAGGAGGCCTTCAGCATTTGGGCTGCTGCCCTTTGCTTTCCAAGACTTGCGTTCAAGTCCCAGCTCCACCACTAACTCTGGGCTACAGGGACCCGGGCTACAGCCAGCTCCTCCCCTGAACCTTGGCTTCCCCATCTGTGAATGGGTGGGCTTGTGCCCTCAGCTCCGGGCTGTCTTACCTCACACCTCCCTACCCATGCCCAGAGCCCCCTTGACACAGAGACAAATGTGCCTCACCTCTGAGATGCTGGGCAGCTTGACAGTCCAGGCCTGCCAGACACTCCAAATTCTAGGCCCCCCCAGGGCCTTGAATGACAGGAAGAGAAGGCCGTCTTATCTGTGGGAACAGGAGCTTGGGGCTTGGTTCTATTTCGCTGGCAGATTCTGGGTGGATTCAGCACTTAGAGTGACCTACATTCCTGTCTACACAAGTGCCCACAGGAGGCGCTTCTTTGTGCCATCTCACTACCAGACGTCAATGCAAAGGCGCAGAGGTGACTTCCTCAAGGACACATAGTGGTGGGGCAGGGATTTTCACCAAGGATCTTTTGATCCAAAGCCGGTACTCCCCACATCCACAGTAATATATTGATAGATTCCTAAAGGAAGACATTCTATGTTAGCAGATAAGACAGACAACATGGTGCAGTTCACTCAGAGCTCAGAGCTGTCTACCTGTGAGGTCATCTCTTGCTGTATCCAGAAAGCTGCAACAGAAAGAGACCCTTCTAAGCCTGGGCTTTAAAACTGAGAGGGACCCTGGGAATCTCATCCTCTAGCTGCTTGCACTATGAGGATAGAGACACCCAGATCAGGAGAGAAGTGACTTGCCCAAGGTCACCTGTTGGCAGTGGGCGCAGCATAAGCATCTGGTCTCCAAGTCCTGGGCTCCCACAGCCCCGCAGGCTGGCTCAACTGGAGGGCCTCCACTGTGGAAATCAGTCCTCCGACCTCAGACGGGCAGGCTCTTTTCCAATGCACATTTCTGACTAAACATGCCTTTGAGGCCGGACACAGAGGCTCACACCTGTAATCCCAGCACTTTGGGAGGCTGGCCTGGGAGGATCGCTTGAGCCCAGGAGTTCAAGACCACCCTGGGCAATGTAGTGAGATCCCATCTCTACAAAAATAAAAATAAATTAGCTGGGCGTGGTGGTGCACACCTGTGATTCTAGTTACTCAGGAGGCTGAGGTGGGAGGATTTGCTTAAGCCCGGGATGCTGAGGCTGCAGTGAGCTATGATCACAACACTGCATCCCAGCCTGGGTGACAGGGCGAGACTGTCTCAAAAAAACAAAAACAAAGCCCCTCAAACAAACAAAAAGCCAACCCTCACCTTGGCCCTCCCCAAACAACCATACTTTTGAGGAGGTCAGCAGAAAGCTCTTGTCTTTGGGGTGGGGATCGGGGGTGTAGAGGAGGATTTGACTCTTGGAGGTAACTCCGAGCCCAGTTCATGACATTGTTTTCTTTTTCCAAGTTCCTAGCTGGCAAATCAAACTAATCACTTGACTCTTGTGCCTTCTAGTGGTCATACTTTGAATAGCAACAGTTAGGACTAAATTTAAAGGGCAAAGCACTCAGGAAATATTGCCCCAAGCAGTTTGTCTAGCGCCATGCTTCTTAGACTCTCCCAGGCCTACAAATCTTGGAATATCACTAAAATGCAGATTCTGTCTCAGTAGGCCTGGGGCGAGCTCTAGATTCTGCATTATAGCCAGCTCCCAGGTGATGTCGATGGGGCTGGTGCTTAGAGCACCCTTTCGCATCGGGAAGAGATACCGCATGTAGAATCACCTACATTCCCCTCTATGCGGGTGCCCACAGGAGGCGCTTCCCTGCGCCATCTCACTATCTGGAGTCAAAGAAAAGGCGCAGAGGTGACTTCCCCAAGGACACACAATGGTGAAGCAGGGATTTTCACCAGGCATCTTTTGATTCAAATCTGGTACTCCCCACATCCACAGCAACATATTGATAAATTCTTGAGGGAAGACACTCTATGTTAGCAGATATCACAAACAGCACCACAGTTCACTCAGAGCTCTGAGCCTGAGTGAACCTGCCGGGTCATCCCTTGCTGCATAATTTGAAAAGCCCAGTGCAAAATAAAAATTCAGGCCCCTTGTTCGAAAAGCTGGGGAGGCTGGGTGTGGTGGCTCACACCTGTAATCCTAGGACTTTGGGAGGCCCAGGCGGGTAGCTTGCTTGAGCTCAGGAGTTAGAGACCAGCCTGGGCAAAGAGGTCTCTACTAAAATACAAAAAAATTAGCTGGGCGTGGCAGCGTGCGCCTGTAGTCCCAGTGACCTGGGGGGCTGAGGCAGCATAATCTCTTGAACCTGGGAGGTGGAGGTTGCAGAAAAAAAAAGGAAAGAAAAAAGCAGGGGGAAAAGGCAATGAAAGGGGTTAAATTTACAGCTTTTTTTTGGAAAAAAATTATTACTTAAACAATGTAATGGGACAAGAGTGATGCATGAGTAGCAACATAAACTTGCAAATTGTCAAACTAATATTTTGAGTGTCATTATTTATGTAATAAAACAAACAATACTTTATTGATGTGATAACTGGATTAGAAGCTTTCCCTGGCTCACTTTTCTGCAAATTCATTTATTAGATCATCAAGGCGTATACTTTTAGCAACTTTGTTTTCAATCAATATAATTGAATGTGACATCAGTTGCTCTTGGTAAATGCAAGATCACAAACCATTTTAGGTCCCTTTTCATTTTAAGAGGGACCTTTCTGCTGATGCGTTTGCTATTGGAGCTATTAAGAGTGTCTTATAGGCTGTAGTAATTTAAAGATACATTTTTGATAATTTTGAAATACAAAGGTTAGTGTATCTAGAGCTGATGATTCTTGCAGAACAATTTTTCTAGGAAGATTTAACTTTTTATACAGATCATTTTTATGTGAATCTGAATTTAATTGTAAATGCAGACAGACAATGGTGTTTTAATGTTTCATGGCTGACCTTCCTGATCTGTGGGGGTTGCACAAAAAACCAGCAGTGGCTTTAAGACGTGAATCACTACAGTGTAATTGCCCGTTTGTGCCTTCTATCACTGTCTCTTGAATTACAAGGGGGATTTAATTTTAAAATTATCTTCCTCATTAATTGTATCATCCAAGCGTGGTACGAAAATATTATTCTTTTTGTCAAATGTGACTATCTTTATCTTTAATTTGTGTTTCTTTTTCTTTTTTCTTGAGATGGAGTTTCACTCTTGTTGCCAAGGCTGGTGTGCAATGGTGCAATCTCGGCTCACTGCAACCTTCACCTCCCAGGTTCAAGCAATTCTCCTGCTTCAGCCTCCCGAGTAGCTGGGATTACAGGCATGTGCCACCATGCTTGGCTAATTTTGTATTTTTGGTAGAGATAGGGTTTCTCCATGTTGGTCAGGCTGGTGTCAAACTCCTGACCTCAGGTGATCCACCCACCTTGGCCTCCCAAAGTGCTGGGATTTTAGGCATGAGCTACCATGACCAGCCCTTTAATTTTATTTTTAAGCTTTTGGATATTTGCTTTACAATGTTGCAATAGTTTTTGAAACCAGAGATTCTAGGTGAAAAGTTTCAGTAACTCCCACACACTTTATTACAATGTCCCTGTGTACACTTCTGTATTGTAATAACTTACAAAGTTTACTGCTTGAGCCCTGGCAGTTCCTATCCTGGCCCGAAAGTTCCATATTTATGCAGAGGCTGCAGGGGCCACAGGGGCCACAGGGGCTGGCTCTTGGGGTGGAAGGGCTGGCTGGCCCTACACTGTTGTCTAGGTACTTCCCGGCAGGAAGAGAGGAAAAAGTTCAGGCCCGGGACTTCGACTTCTCTGGTCACAAAAGTGGGTAGTCAGATTTAAAGGGGCTGTGATGACGATTGTCTAAGGTTTTTAAGCTGCAGCCCATGCTCTATTAGGAAGTCCTGAAAGCAATTCAGTGGGCTGTGTGTAATAGTTAAAATATATGAAATAGAAAAGAAAACAAAGGGTCAGAGTGTACCTCTGAAGTGGGGTAAATATTGTTGGGCAAGGGCTCGGTCTTAGTTATATCTGTGTGCTGGGTCACATGTAAATTTTTTTTTTTTTTTTTCCCATGCCTCCTGTTGCAGCAGGGTGACTCAGACTGGGATGCAACGGCTCTGCTTGCTAGGGGGCACACTCATGGCTCACCAATGAGTGCAGTTGCCTCTCCTTCTGTTGCCAGGGAGCCCTCCCCACCTGGCTCATTCCTCTTTGCCCCAGGGCAGCCATCGTGGCATTGGTTACGTTGGGGTTATTACTTGAGACATTGATTACTATTTGTGGATGTTTGTTTTGCAGACTTCGACTTAGCGACAGATGAATAAATGCATTTACACATATTAGAGTATGGCAAATTGAGTGGGCCAGGGATGGTTGTTAGCTGCTTTTACAGGGCGATTGTACCTAACTTACTTTTACTTTTTTTCCATTTATTTAGTAAAGATTTAATAACAGAGGTTCTAAGTTAACACCCTTGTGGATAATTAACATGGTTAAAAGAGTGATTTTGCGAATGACAAAAGCTTTTTGTTCTGGGGCTTACAGTAAACATTATTAACAGGTAATTTTTTTTAACTTCTTTTTGAGAGGACAATCTAGCACAAAGTTCACATGAGTAAACAGAGTGGAGACAGAAGGATGTGGGGTAAACAGATTTAACTGGGGAAGCTTTCATTATCCTTAATTTGCACTCTATGACTTAATGATCTAACGTAAGAACTGGCTGCCTTCAGCCAGTCTCATTAAAGCTTTTCAGCCTTTTAAAAGATTTGAGACCATAATGTTATAACCTCCCTAATATTTCCCTTAATAGTTGCCAGCCACCCTGAGTGAATCTCAACAAGCCATGGTCCTATTTGTGCTTCATTACTGCTAATGATTTGGTTTCCTGGGGTATTTGCTCAGAGAAACATGTCCTGCTGAGGACTGGGACCCAAGCTCCAGGTGCAGTCCAGGTTGGCATCAGTGACCCCACCCAATGGGAGGAGGCGCATGTGCACCAGTGGCTGTGCCCACTGCTCCTTTCTGTGCCCCAGCCTTACCCCTGATGCTGAAGGCCCAGGTTTGGCTGTTTCATCCCCAGTGACCCAGAATGGTAGCCCTAGGTTCTGTAAGTGCTGGCTTATTTGGCAGAGATGTGTGGGCATCATAGCTGGGGGGCTTGCTGGCCAGGCGTGAAAACCAAGGCCAAACCTGAACCTCAGGGTACACTGTGAACGGAATCACTTTAGCAGTAAGGCTCAGCCATGGGGATCACATGAGACAGTCAGCACAGGCACGGCACACGCCAGGCAGTTCATCTGGTGTTATTATCACTGCATCTCCCAGAACAGATCCTGGCAGAGCCACTGTCAATAACAACGCAAATAACTAGGGCTAGGGCCCTGCAGGGTACCAGCATCAAGCAGGGCACTGTAAAAAATGCCTCTGCTTTCATCCCTGCAGTACCCCATCCGGTGCTGATATCCCATTTTACAGATCAGAAACCTGGGGCTCAGGAGGGAGTGCCCTGCTCCCTGCTCCACCTGAGCTAAGGTAGAGATAAGGTTGAGTGTGGGGATTGGGTGTGCCTGCTGACATTGAGCCTGGAAGTATTAGACTGCCCCCAGCTATTCTAACTCGCTTGTGGCAGGTGGGGAAAAGAAGGCGAAGGGGTGGGCTTCAGGTCCTGCAGGCTTCTGGAGGTAGCACCAAGGCCAGAAGCAACCCTTCCCCCTATCTTCAGGAAAATCATTCCGCCTGCTGCCTGAGACACCCACCACTCCTCCTGGACCGTGGCACTGCCCCCTCCTCACTTGGAAACTACCTCTTTTGTGTGATTTTGTGGAAAAGCCCTGTCTCAGTTCCACGTGCCTGGGGATAGCTACTACCAATTTGCTGTTTGTCTGGGAGGACCCCTTTGCCCCTCCGGGCACCCGCATTTCCTGTAATGACAGGAAGGAGCTGAGCTACATGAGCTACATGATCAGATCAGTGTTAGGGTTGCCAGATAAAATACAGGGTGTCCGGTGTGATGGTTAATACTGAGTGTCAACTTGATTGAATGGAAGGATGCAAAGTATTGATCCTGGGTGTGTCCATGAGGGTGTTGCCAAAGGAAATTAACATTTGAGTCAGTGGGCTGGGAAAGGCAGACCCACCCTTAATCCGCGTGGGCACCATCTAATCAGCTGAAAAATGTGAAGGGAGAGACTGGCTTAGCCTTGCAGCCCACATCTTTCTCCCATGCTGGATGCTTCTTCCCTTCGAACATCAGACTCCACGTTCTTCAGTTTTGGGACTTGGAATGGCACTCCTTGCTCCTCAGCTGGCAGTCAGCCTGTTGTGGGACCTTGTGATTGTGTGAGCTAATACTTCATAACTCCATATATATATATGTATATACATATATATATGTATGTATATCGTATTACTTCTGTCCCTCTAGAGAACCCAGACTAACACATCCAGTTAGATTTGAATTTCAGATAAACAGCATAGAACTTTTATATAAGTATATTCCAAAAATTGCAAGGGATATACTTACGTTTCAGTGGCGAATCCAGGTGGGTCTGCCGCAGCCTCAATTCTTTGCATCCTCAGAAGAAATAATTTAACCTAGGGACGTAAGACGGAGTGAGAGACTGAGGTGGGTTTTCGTGCTAACATGAAAGTTTATTAAAAAGTTTTAGAGCAGGAAGGAAACGAAGGAAAATACACTTGGAGGAGGGCCAAGCAAATGGGTGTCTTGAGAGATCAAGTATTCCGTTTGAGCTTTGACTTTGGGTTTTCTATGTTGGCATGCCTCTGCGGCGTTGTGTCCCTTCTCCCCCGATTCTTCCCTGGGGTGGGCTGTCTGTATGCACAGCGGCCGGCTAGCACTTGGGAGGGGCTGCATTGCAGTGTGTTTACTGAGTTGTGCGCATGCTCTCTTGAGGCGTTCGTCCCTTACCAGTGGAGTGTTCCTCTTAGTTTGCATGCTTGAGCCCTCTCGCCAGACTCCGGCGAGCTCATCTGAAAGCTGCTGATCACCAGCTTCAGGTGTTTCCACGGATTGGGAGACCCTCTTTCCCAGGACTGGCTGCGTGGGGGAGGGGAAGGGAGGGCTCTCCTGCCCTGCTGCTGTCTGACTACCTAACACTTACACTGAACGTTGTTTCTCTGAAATTGAGATTTAACTGGTGTCTGTATTTTTATCTGCTTTATCTGTCAATCCTATTCATAGCCTGATTTGGAGAATCTGAGCGTTAATCACTCATCAAGGTTGGCGGAGCTAACACCTGCGGCCAGGCTCTGGAGGAGCTCCCAGCCCAGAGGGTAAGGAGGGAGAACGCCCCATACCTCAGGGAGGAGGTAGAGTGGGAGAGCAGGGCCGGCAGGGGCGGGGTAACTGCCCGGAGGGAGAGAATGGTCTGGAAAGAAAAGGGCGCCCTTCCTCCAGCAAATGGGGCCGACAGCCCTGCAGGCCCCGCAGCCAGAGCGGAGAGCAGACGCAGTCGGGATGGAAATGAAGGCGCGCCTTTGCTGACGGCACCTCCAGCCAGGGCTCCTCTCTCCGCATCTGTAAAGGGCTGGACGAGACCTGCCCCGCCAGGGGGCCGCGAGCAGGAAATGCAGAGGTGTGTGCGGGGCGCCCCGCACCGAGCAGGCCTCCGTGGCGCTGGGAGCTGTCATCGCCCGGCTGGGAGAAGGGCTCTGGGGCTCCTCTGCAAGGCGGCCCTCGGGGGTCCAGGACGAGCTGCTTTCCTCCAACAGACGCCGCGTCGACGCTGGCTTCTCGCTCCCGAAACCCACCCTGCTTTCTCTCGGGGCAGCCCCGTCTTCAGCGAAAACTACACCTCCCAGCCTGCCTTGCAGCCGCCCGCCTGGCCCCTGGGATGCGCGGAGGGCGCCCGGGGACTTTCTGGAAGCTCTCGTCCTGCCTGGAGAGCAGGGGCGATGCCCGGGTCGCGCGGCCCCGCGGTGTGATGGCCGCAGGCACAGCGGCCGCGCACCAGGGGCAGGGGCCTGCACGGAGGGCGAACGCCTCCCGATTGCGCAGTCCTCGCGCTTTCGTTGTGCGCTTAGGCCATCGTGGCCAGGGCTCTGCAGCGGACAGCCCCCGTCCTGGCAGCTCCTCCCGCGCTGCGCAGGAACCCCCTCTCCCACTGCGGGGTGCGCCCCCTCCACCGGCTCCCAGGCGCGCTGGCGACCCCCACACCCGAGCACCCAGGGCACAGCCTCCCAGGGGCAGCAGCGCACTCCCCGCCCACCGGCTCTGCTGGCCTTCTGTGCGCACTTTGCCACTGGTGCAGCAGGCCGGAAGTCCTCTTGAAGGGTCCTCCTGCAGACTGGAGGGAGCTGCGGCACAAGCGCCCTGCTCTCAAGCCATCGCGTGGTGACTCTCAGATGCACGCGCCGCGCTGGCTTCAGGCTTTCCCGGAGTGTAGCTCCAGTGGCTGGGATACGCCCCCTAACTCACAAAGCTGTCTTCCCTTCCCAGTTTCTCTTCCCTAACTCCCTACCGAGTATGACGTCTAAAATAACTCACTTGCAGACAAACCTGATCTCAGGGTTGGTTTCTTGGGGACCCAAACCTGGACAAGTTGATTGTCTTAATCCATCTTCACCCCACCCTTTGAGGCTGATAAGTAGTGATTATTGTCCTTATAATTCAATGGAGAAAACCAAGTGTGCCACAGGTCACCTCGATGGCCCACAGGAGATAGCGGTGGGCTCAAAATCAGGGCCCCAGAGGCAAAGACCAGAAGCAGTCTGGTCCCCGCCGCTGCTTGGCGCCTGTGCTCACGGTGAGAGTAAGTGTGTGCATGTCTCTCTAAGGGATGTCAGGTGTGGAAAGATGGAGGCATGTTATCCGAATCTTCCCAAATCAAAGCTGCCCCGGTTATAGTCCACAGTAGGAATACTTACAGGGCAGACACTCTGCTGAGCCCCCGACACAGACACACACTGAGCCAGTTGTGCACACATACACACACACACACACTTGCACACATGCATGCACACACATGCACACTCATGAACACACGAACACACACACATTATTTTGTTCTCAGTCAGCAAAGCCATCTGTCCATCTGCAAAGCCGCGGGACATTCCGTCCTTCCTTAGCTGCTGTGGAAGCCGCCCGTGAGAGCCTGGAGGGGTCCTGGAGGCTGGTCCTGGGCTGAGACACGGCCTTACGCTGCAGAGTTGGGAAGGGAGAGGAAGAGTTACTGCCAGGACAAAGCCAGGGGAGCACCAGCCTCACTTGATCTTAATTCACTCACTCTCCTCTTAAACCCTTCTGGAGACCTACTGGGCCTGGGAAAGAACTCGGAGGCTCACTCTGCCCTGGGACTGGGTCTTGAAGGCGGAAGTCCTGCTTGCTACCTTGGCACCCTGGTACCCCTGCTATCACGACCACACCAGTACCCCTGATTCACTACCCCTGTGCCACGCTTCTGAGACTCAGAGCCCGGTGATGTCATAAAACATCTCCTCTAATTTTTGGACTCCCAGCACCAAGCCCAGGGCTTGGCATACAGTAGGCGCTCAGAAGATGTCTTCTGGAAGGAATGAACTGAGTGAGTGGACTGGAGTGGGAACTACAGGAAGTTGGGACAGTGGCAGAGCCAGGAAGGAGCTGATTCTGGCAAAACTGCTTTCTGAACATTACTTGAAGCTGGATGCATTTGTGACTTTGTTTTCTGAAAGCCAGGTTCCTTTCTCATCACACTGCCTGGGTACCAGCTCCAGCACCTTCTGTCACTCCCTCCCTGGGAGGACACCCACGTGAATGTGCCTGACTTTAGCCAGCCCACCAGCTCCCAACAGCCTGCGGCATTCTGCAGCTGCTTCCCAGAGCAGCCAGTGTCATGACTACCGGAATTGCATCTGAGTGTCAAGGAAGAAAGAACAGGGGCTGGTGGGTTTATTAACACTAAAGAGCGCGCCTCCTACCTGCTTCCTGCATCCAATGGGACCCAAATCTGCTTATTCCTTCTTCCTTAGTAGCCCTTGAACCTAGCGGCTTTTATCCAATCCTACACTATGTATGTGTAAAATTTCACATGGAAATCACTCCAAAGCCAATGCTGTCACTCAAGGTCGGGGGAATGGGAGGGGCAGGTGGGGAGGGGTCTCTCCAAGCTTCTGCAGCAGCTGGACCCACCCAACCCTCTCATGCCAGGGGCCTGGGCCTGAGCTTCACTGTTTGTGAGCAGGAGTGCCCCAGCCTGTGCCCAGCTGTGGTGTGCCCCGGGAGTCACTGCACCATCGTGTACTGGTGTAACCCTGGGCCGTCCCCACCGCCGTGTCCATCAACAGAGACAGGGTGCTCTGGTCAGCTGCATCACACAGTACAGAGGTGACAACAAAGGGGACTATGCGTAGACGGGAAGGAGTGCTCAGTCAGGCACAGAACAGCACACCTAGAACAATATGAACAGTGCCCTCCCATGGGCAGGAAACAGGAACCACGCTGCTGACAGTGAGCCCCTCTGCTGGTGTTTGTGTGGTGCCAATGGCTGGCCAGCAACGCACCAGTGAGGCCATACCAGGTCTGTTTGGCAAATGTGCCCCAGACTATCCACCATCTAAGGTGTTGAACCTTGGCCAAGCAGCTGACCCCCAGGGACCCTGCTCCAAGGACAGAGCCTGCCTGTGGTGTCCTGAGAAGTTCCAGTTTTCAACTATTTGACTATCAACCCATTGTCCCTAAATAGAAAAGATGCGCATGAGGATGTTAACGGTGAAAGCTTCCCGGGAGGGGAAGGGGGAGGGCCGCAGTTTCTGACCGTCCAAAGGATGGCGTCTGAATATTTTATGATGAAATGGCATTCATGAATTTTTCTTTAAAGAAAAGAGTGTGTCCTCCAGTCCTGCACAAGGACACGCCATCTACTGCTTTTCTCCCTCCCTCCCTCTGCATTTCCAACCTTCCTCCCTTTGCACACACAGGTTTCCCCGCCTGTGGGCCAGTGTCCCCTTTGATGAAGGAGTTTGTAACTGTCCCCATGGGCCCTGCTGGAAGGCTCTGGCCTCTGGCCCTTCTCTGAGCCATCCTGCTACATAACTCATTGCCTCCCACCTGGGTGCCCACGGCACCTTTCCATGGAGGCAGAGTCCCCAGCCCCCAGCCCCTCCCCGCTGACAAGCTCTTTACCAGGGGCTCCTTTATCTCTGCATTCCTCCGCCCGGTGCCCCGATCAGGGTCCCACACCCGTGGGGCTGGGTTATGACCGGAGTCATTGTCTGTCTCCCCATCCTCCAGTACCCAGCATAGCTGGGCTGCACTGGCACACAGGAATGTTTTTTTTTTTTTTTTTTTTTAAATACAATTTACTTTTTATAAAAAGACAAACATACATATGTACACACATGTCCTTATGTGTTCACATGTGACTTAATGGTTAGATGACATTTCCCATTTTAAGTCACACCAAGGCTCTCACACTTCTCTCCCTGGGCCTGCTGAGAGCTGCTGGGGCTTGAGGGGGTGTGGGCACCGAGCAAGGCACTGTATAATTAAATGCAAAGGCCAAGAGCTTGGGAGAGATGTTAGTGTACACCTCTCATCAGAAACATGGCAAGATCCACAAGAAAAAGTGCCAAGTCTTTTCCCAAGCACCTCAGCCAAAGCAGGGAGCAGGGCAGAGCTCCTCCGAGGCTGAGGGAGCACCGCCCAGGAGGACTCCACTTTCCTTCACATTTCACTGGCTTTGGAACAGTCCCCAGGGCTCACTGAAAAGGGGTGTTTCTTTGAGAATGAGATTTGCTTAGTGCAATTGTCTCTTAGTGCAGAGCCAGCCCGGGGATTGGTGCTGCACTTTTGTGGGGTCACAGGTCTATTCCCCTAGGGTCTAGCCAGTGACAGAGAGACGCTCTCCAGGCAGCTGGGCTCAGAGGAAAAAGCCAGACACTGACTCCTGTCCAAGTCCCTGACCTAACACACCGGTGTCAGAACCTCATCTTCCCGGGAGGCAGGGCCAGCTTTACCCCACAAGACAAACCTAGACACTGGCCTCCCAAAGGAGGGAGGCCCCATCCTCACTTGGCAGTGTGGTCACACTTGGCTGTTGAGGGGCCCACAGAAGTCCAGCTTCTCTGTACCATATCCACCATGATGCCAGGTCCTGCTTGCCTAGAGGAATAAGAGGGTCCCAGGGGTCCTGCTACAGTGCACAGGGAATGGCCTGGATGGAGGGCAACCAGACTGGGGTCAGCAGGCTGTCCTGCAGGTGGTACCCATGTTCTTCAGATCTGTGAAGATGTGTTGTTGACTCGGCCCAATATTCCCACCTGGGCTGTCAACTTCTGGCTCCTCCTTCCAGCTAAAGCCTCCGTAGACAGAGATGGGCTGGGCTCCAGGTTCAGTGAGTAGGTACCCCTGCACATCCACGTTTGTCGCTTGCCATGCTGACTGCTCCAAGAGCTTCACAACGTCCTCAGGAAATTTCCCTTCCTCATCGTCATCTGTTGCAGCTTCAGAGGTGGAGAGCATGGGGGACACCTGGAAGTTGTACAGATCACTGGTGCTGTCCCACACAGCTTCCACTGGGCTGTGCCAGGCAGAGGGTGCTGCTGACTGCACACTGTGACAGTGCTGGAGTCAGGACCCGCTCCACCCCCAAGTCCTGCACGTAGCCCGGAGCTGTGTGGCTGCCGTGGTCATCAGGCAGAGTGGAGCTGCTGGGTACCAGAGAATCCCCACGTGACTTTCTCTTGGCCTTGCTCTCAGCATCTCGGCTGGACTTAGAGGCTGAGTGAATCAAGGAGTGAAGCATGTATGAATAAGTCAATGCACAGACAGGAGTGTCCCAGGGCCTTGGCTGTATGGCCTAGTGAGGACCAGAAGGAGCATTTGGCAGGGGAGAGGGGAGAAGGGAGAGCGGAGCGGGCAGCAAGTGTCCTCCGCCACCTGGCTCACCCGTGTTCATCACTTGCAGGCTGAAGTGGGACAGTATCGACACCATGCTGAGGGTCTCAAACTCCTTCTCCAGGATCCTTCCACCCCCCCATAAGTCTTCAGTCCTGCCAGCTCTACCTCCAGCCTCTGCTGCTGGTTCTAAAAGGAACATGAGAGGTTCACACCCTGGCCTTGGCCTGGAGTGAGTCACTCAGATGCCACGAATGGACAAGCAACAAGTGAAAGAGTAAATAAGAAAGGGAATAAGTACATAAATGCATATATAAGTAAATACATATGTCAGCAAATCAAAAGTAAATATGTAAATAATACATAAGTAAATAAATAAGTGAATGAATAAGCAAGTAAGTAGGTACGTAAATAAATACAGTCATGCACTGCAGAGCACCTGAGATCTATAATCATCTCTTCCTCTCCAGAAAGTGGAATAATGGCCCCGCCCACACCGTCCGCACTTGTTAAAATCCTACTACTTCTGGCCAGGTGCAGTGGCTCATGCCTGTAATCCCAGCCCTTTGGGAGGCCAGGGGTTCGAGACCAGCCTGGCCAACATGGTGAAGCCCTGTCTCTACTAAAAGCACAAAAAATTGGTTACTCAGGAGGCTGAGGCAGGAGAATTGCTTAAACCTGGGAAGTGGACATTGCAGTGAGCCAAGATTGCACAACTGTGCTCCAGCCTGAGTGACAGAGTGAGAATCTGGCTGAAAAAGTCCTATCACTTCACTCTGGGCCCTTTGCAGGAGCTCAAGAGCTCACCAGACCCTCAGGGAGGCATGCCTACTCATTTTATAGGCTGTTGAAGTGAGGTTCCCTGGGGATCAGGGACCTGCCCAGAGTCCCCCGCTGGGGAGGAAGGCTGACTTCCATAATTGGACCTCTCTGGTTCTGGACTCCAGCCTTTCCCAGGTTCCCTTTGCATGGCTTCATCAGGGCTGTGCAGGTGGAAATCAGGCCCCGTCCAGCCAAGAGCCGGAGCAGCCCTGGGGTCAGGGCTCTGGGGGCTCCAGCCTACTGGAATGCAAGCTGTCAGCCAGGCCCCTCCCACTTTGGCATCCTGGGAGGGGGCACCTGTCTTCAGGAGCTCCTGTCTTCAGGACTTTCGCCAGGTGAGGCACCTCACTAAAAGGGTTGTGGACAGTAAGAGGCAAACCTCAAGGATCTCGGCCAGGCTATTTTTCAGGGACCTCTGTTGGGTGGGTCATTGCATCATGGCTTTGGATTACTGGAGTGTTTTCTTTCTTGCTTTCTTCTTAAAAATTTAACACCCACTGCTCTTCAGAATTCTTTAACAAGCTGCGGGGAAAGGAATAAAGTTACACTTAAAGAAAAAAGGTATTTTGATGGAATTTGGGGTGTGCCAAAACCTCGGCTGAAGGGCCTGTGGGAGGAATGGGAGTGGGCCAGCCCTCCGGGGGACAAGGCTTCCACCCTGATCCATGGTGACCCCAGGGTGCCAGGCACCCTGCTGGGTACTGCTGTAGGTACAGGTATTGATCGACTTACGACCTATGCAACTTACGACCATTCGACTTTACGACCACAATCGCTAGCCACGACTGCTCCACGTCTGGCAGCGCAAACGTTGCCCAGCTGGGCGTACGACAGTGCGGACCAGCTTCCGGCAGCACTACCATCTCCACGTGCATATAGCCTACTCAACTTACGACCAAATCGTGTTACGACCGGTCTGTCAGAACCAATTGTGGTCGTAAGTCGAGCACTAGCTGTAGTCCACACGGACCACCTCTGTGATCGCCATGACAACCCTATGGAGTGGGACCTGCTCACATCCCCAGATGACAGGCAGCAGGGAGGAAAGCTGCCTGTGGCACATGGCTGTGAAGGACACAGCCAGGCTTCCAGCCCCAGATGCCAGGCTAGGGCCTGGGTTCCTAACCGCCAAAGCCACCAACACCCCTCCTGGGCCTCAGCAAGGCTTGTGCTTTTTACGTAATCATTGCACTTCCAGATATCCCTCTAAGGAAGCCAACGAGGATGGCACAAAAACACATGCACAGCAGAACGTTCAGCAGCCCGATTTCTAATGTGATAACTGGGGGTCATCAAAATGCACAGTCAGGATGGCCGGGTGCGATGACTCACGCCTGTAATCCTAGCACTTCAGGAGGCCGAGGCAGGTGGATCACTTGAGAAGTTCTACACCAGCCTGGCTAACATGGTGAAACCCTGTCTCTACTAAAAATACAAAAATTAGCCAGAAATCATTTGAACCCAGGAGGCAGAGGTTGCAGTGAGCCGAGATCATGCCCCTGCACTCCAGCCTGAGCGACAGAGTGAGACTCTGTCTCAAAACAAACGGACAAATGAACAAACAAACTAACAAAAAAAACCCGCAGTCAGGAAATGTGCAGCCAGTGCGGTTAATGCACATGATGAAATATTATGTAGCCAGGAGGGGCGATGCTCTGAAGTCAAAGGAGACGTGAAAATGCTCGTGCTGCTCTGCAAATGGAAGCTGCAGGATTGCAGGATGGATTTTACCTTCACGTCCAGCTCCCTGTCTCTCTTGCTCTCCATCTTTCTATCTCTATGTCTACATAGAGATAGAATTAGATATGTTTATTTAGATAAATGTAAGATAAATATGCAGATATACAAATAACATGGAGATATATTTAGGTAGAGAGACAGAAAAATAGGCCAGTAGATTCAGATATTTATAGAAAACAAAACTAGAAAATGCTGAAATGTTAATGATGCTTCTCTACTGACAGGGTTCACATTTTCTTCATATAGATTTCCGAAATTGCAAAATTTTCTCCAATGAATATGTGTCTTTATTTTGAGACAGGGTCTTGCTCTGTTGCCCAGGTTGGAGTGCAATCTCAGCTCACTGCAATATCTGTCTCTTGGGTTCAAGCGATTCTCATGCCTCAGCCTCCTGAGTGGCTGGGACTACAGGAACTCGACATTGCACCTGGCTAATTTCTGTATTTTTAGTAGAGATGGAATTTCACTATGTTGGCCAGGCTGGTCTTGAACTCTTGACCTCAAGTGATCCATCTGCCCCAGCCTCCCAAAGGGCTGGGATTACAGGCATGAACCACCGTGCCTGGCCTCAATGAATATGTTAATTTTGTAAGCAGAATAAAACAACAATTTTTTTTTAAGATGAAGTCTTACTCTGTCACCCAGGCTTGAGTGCAGTGGTGTAATTTTGGCTCACTGCGACCTCCATCTCCTGGGTTCAAGCAATTTTCCTGTCTCAGCCTCCAAGTGGCTGGGATTACAGGCATGTGCCACAACACCTGGCTAATTTTTTTTGTATTTTTAATAGAGACGGAGTTTTGCCACATTGTCCAGGCAGGTCTTGAACTCCTGACCTCAGGTGATTTGTCCGCCTCAGCCTCCCAAAGTGCTAGGATTACAGGCATGAGCCACCACATCCGGCCAAAACAACAAATTTTTAAAATGTGAAAATACGCATGTTTTCCCTCATTTTCTTCTCTTTGTTGTCATTACCGGGAACCACCCATAGCTGCATAAACTTACAAAATTTGCCACTGAAGGGTCCACACCACATGCTGCCTATGACCAGGTAACCCCATTTCCCAGAGAACCCACCACACAGTTCCATAAAAGGGCATGTGAGGATGTTCATCACATCCTTAGCTACAGGTGTGGGGAGCTGGGGCAAACTGGGGCCCGCCAGGAGAATGGGCCCACAAGAAGAGGCCAGAGGCCACGTGGCAGTGTGGGTGAAACAGAGCACTGAGTAACACAAGCAACACAAGAAGCTCATAGCACAGATTCCCATGCACCAGAAACACCAAGGGACCAACCACTACATATTTTACAAGGACACATAAGAAACGTATCCTAGCACACAGGGTTCGTAGAGCATCATTTTAAGCGGACCACATGTATTCACCCTTTGCTTCCTAAGCACCTCCAGGTGGCCCTCCCCCTCCACCAGCTGAGCAGGAGATAAGACAGACCATGTGAGCACTTCCCTCCCCAAGCCCCTGGCTTTAGAAGGAGGTGATACTGGTACCTGCCTCATAGTACTTTTATGAGAATTAAGAAAGTTTATTTGTATGAAGTGCTTAGTACTGTGCCTCGCTGAAAACTGTATTCTTCATCTGTTTGTAATTTTTACTGTCGTTATTCCTCTAGCCACTTTTCTGTCTTGTTCCACTTCATATTTGTAGAAAATAAAAATAAATAGCGGTTCCTCTTCACAGCTCATCATCGTAACCACGGGCACCCAGAATGTGCCACACAGTTAGAGACTACGACATGAGTAACACTGAATCCTATAGCAGCCATTGAGGTCAGCATGATGACCCCCGTTTTCACCTGGGGAAACTAAGGCAATGGGTGAAGAATTTGCCCAAGGTAAAAGAGGTAATTTAACAAACATGCACGTTCTGCACACGTATCCCAGAAATTAAAGTATAATAAAAAAGAAGTAAATAATACTAATTTTTTAAGAAAAGAAGTAGCGGTGGCACAGCAGGGATTCAGGTCCTTGATGGTGACACAGCACTGTCTACTGAGCTGTCCCCAAGGTGGAGATACCTGCTGGACTCCCCTCAGAAAGGAGACCTCAAGTCCTGAACCTTGGGGACCTCTTGCAGAGGCAGAAAGCTTGTCCTAGGCTGCTGGGCTGGGGCTGGGGAGCAGGGGGAGTGATGCCAATGGAAACAGCGTTGCTCTTTGGGGTGACAGAGATGTTCTAAAGTTCACCACAGTGGTGGCTGCACATATCTGGGAATATATTAGAAACCACAGAGTAGTATAGACTCAGCGGGTGGGCACTATGGCATGGGGATGACATCTCAACAGCCCTGCTGAAGAAAGCACCGGACCTCCTGCCCCCATCTTCTCAGCACCTCATTTTGCTGACGAGGAAGCTGAGGTCTGGGCTGGATGTGGAAGATCAGGGAAAGTTCTTCCTTGGTGGAGACAGCTCAGGCCTGCTCTCGCTCCTGGGATCCCAGGGCTACAAGAGCCATTTGAGACCTGAACCCCAAAGAATGCGAGGTTAACACCCCGTACCCAATCAGTGCCCAGCCTCAGAGACAGCAGCTGCGACAAGCACAGCTTTCCAGCAAGATCCACAAGAAAAAAAAAAAAAAAACAGAAATGGGAACGCTCTCAAGAGCCCGACCGCTACCGTAAAATTGTAGGTGTTTAGAAGGAAGATGAAACGAGGTTTGCCCCTGTCTGTTTCCTTTTACATAATCGCAAAGGCCCCCAGAGAGTTACACTGGTTCATGGCCACATGCATCTACAAGTTTTCATGGTCCCCCAGTACATTCTTTTATAGATTTTGAAATACGCCTGAATTCTCTCTGGTGCGTAATTTACACAGAATAACTCTATGCATCCAAGCGCACACGTTTTGCTCCAGAGCAGGTGATGAGATGCGTTTTCTGTCTTCAGTGCCGTTAATCACCCTAAACAAGACATTACTAAGAACAGTTCATTTCAAACACCAGACATAGCACGAGCCTCCTGAACATTCCTTCAGCAAATATTCAGTATCGGCCGGGTGTGGTGGCTCATGCCTGTAATCCCAGCACTTTGGGAGGCTGAGGCGGGTGGATCACCTGAATTCAGGAGCTCAAGACCAGCCTGGCCAATATGCCGAAACCCCATCTCTACTAAAAATACCAAAAATTAGCCAGGCGTAGTGGCGGATGCCTGTAATTCCAGCTACTTGGGAGGCTAAGGCAGGAGAATCGCTTGAACCCAGGAGGTGGAGATTGCAGTGAGCTGAGATCATGCCATGGCACTCCAGCCTGGGAAACAAGAGCAAAACTCCGCCTCAAAAAAAAATTCAGTATCTGCCGTGGATCAGGGATGTGCCTGGAGCCCCACACAGCCCTCCAGATCCATGTGTACATGTGTGTGGTATAAGTGTGTTGTATGTAGTATGCATTGTATGTGTGTGAAGTGTATGGAGTGTATATGGGTAGTGTATGTGTGTATACGAGTGTGAAATGTGGGTATTTTTTTTTTTGAGACAGAGTTTTGCTCTTGTTGCCCTGGCTGGAGTGCAATGGCACGATCTTGGCTCGCCACAAACTCTGCCTCCCGGGTTCAAGTGATTCTCCTGCCTCAGCCTCCCGAGTAGCTGGGATTACAGGCGTGTGCCACCATGCCCAGCTAATTTTGTATTTTTAGTAGAGACAGGATTTCTCCATGTTGGTCAGGCTGGTCTCAAACTCCTGACCTCAGATGATCCACCAGCCTCAGCCTCCCAAAGTGCTGGGATTACAGGCGTGAGCCACTGTACCTGGCCAAGGGGTATGTGTTGTGTATGTAATGTGCATAGTGTGTGTTATATGCAGTGTGTGTGTGTTGTGTGTTTGTAGAGTGCATGTGTTAGTGTTGTGTTGTCTTGTGTGTAATGTGTGTTGTGGGACAGTAACGGAATGATTATTACAAAGTGACGGGTATGTGTGCAAGCCTTAGGAGCCCTGGGGAGGCCCAATCCCACGCGCAGGTCAGGAAAGTCTTCCTGGAGTCGGTGACCTCTCGGCTGCACTGGGCCCTGTGCGAGGCACCGTGTATTCTCAGGAGAGCCCTGCCAGGCAGGCAATGTCATCCTTATTTTACAGAGGAGGCTGGGGAAGCACAGGATGGCTGTGTAACTGACCTTGCGTGACTCAGCAGCAGGGTGCAGACAGGGGCCTACGTGAGATCTAGTTCTGTTTTCACATCCCTAAAGGATAGGTGGGAAGAGGAAACCCAATGTCACCCCTTAGTCCAGCACCTACCACAGCTCTTTTCACCCTTAGGGGATCTTTCTCTGGATTTTACACAGATGCCATTGTGGTGGGGCCTCTCTGTGTCCAGTGGGTCTCATTTCACTCGAATTCATTGATTCGTCCATTCATTTATATGTATTGAGCACCTCCTGGGAGTGCCAGGCATGGTTCTAGGCCCGGGTGACCACAGTGGGCAAAACAGGCAAAACAATTGCTGAACTCGAGGGCCATCTCTTCCAATGGGAGACAGGCAGTAACACCAGGATTGAGCAAGTGGAATGGGCTGCGAGGTGGTGATACAGTGATGATGAAGAGAAACGGGCAGGGCTGGACGTTGGCACTGGTGACCGGGGGCCGTCCCTGGGCAGGAGACGATACAGTGATGATGAAGAGAAACAGACAGGGCTGGACGTTGGCACTGGTGACCGGGGGCGTCCCTGGGCAGGAGACGATACAGTGATGATGAAGAGAAACAGGCAGGGCTGGACGTTGGCACTGGTGACCAGGGGGGTGTCCTTGGACAGGAGACAGGTAAGCAAAGAGCTGAATGAAGGGATGTTGCAAGAGCCCTGAGGCCACGTGGGCA
Organism: Cebus imitator; assembly: GCF_001604975.1. Lineage (NCBI taxonomy): Eukaryota > Metazoa > Chordata > Mammalia > Primates > Cebidae > Cebus > Cebus imitator. Next base: position 7,159,448 of record NW_016107432.1, read on the forward strand.
CAGAGCACTGCAGGCAGAGAGTGTGGGGTCCGGGCTTGAGGTGGGCATGGGCCTGGGGTGCTCTGGGATAGTTAAGGAGCTGGTAGAGATGGAATAAAGTGAGCGAGGGCTCCAGGAGGATCTGAGGTCCCAGGTGGCACAGAGCAGGCAGGCCTGGTGAGCTAAGAGGAAAGCAGATATAGTGGAAGACCTACCCTGTCCCGAACACCCACCTGGTGGTGAGTGGGCTTGACTAGAGCCTGTCTTAAAATTGCATCTTAATAACAAGAGGCATCATGTGGGCTGCCCGTTGGTGACCCCTGGTGCAGGTGGAGTCAAGGCTTGTGTTAGCGGCTGAGCAGCCTGGCCCAGGCTGTTTACCTGTGAGGCGCTGAGGTGCTCCTTCTTGTTGCGCAGGGGGCTGAAGAACTGCCTGTATGTCCCACAGTACCGGTTATTGTGTTCATGCCCCTGAGGACAGAAAGGGTTTCAGGTGGGCAGGCAGGAGCCTGGGGTGATCTAGCCTTCTCTGAATATAAAATTAGCTGAAAAAGACACACAGGCTTTGTGTGGACAGGGCTGGGTCCTGCGACTCCTTTTCCCACCTGTAAATTCCCCTGCCAGGTGTGATGCCTTTCTAGCACAGATGAGCATCATCTCAAGACCTCTGTCTTCAGGTGGGAGAGAAAGTGCTAGGTTCTGAGTAGATAGAAGTGTGTTTTGAAGATTAGCGGTGTTGTTTGAGAGAGCACGTAACCAATTCCAGGTCTTGTTTATTTTCAGAGTTTTCTTTGAAATCCTAAATCAAAATGAGCTCCAAAATGAAACAAAAACGCATCCTTTTATCAGAACATATAGGCACTCATCTGCAGGTGTTGCCTGTCTGTGGGATATTTCTGGAAGATGTGCTGGAAATGGGTATAGTGGATGCCTGGGGATGTGGAGGGGGTTGTGGGTTGGTAAAGAAGAAAGTGAGGTTCCAGAGCTCGCTGCATGCTCACTGGGGTGGTGCTCCATGGGGCTGGGAGACACGGTGAGTGGATGGCATTGGACAGGGAGATGGGAGCCAGGTTGTGGAAGGCCTTACCATAAAGGCCATGGGGAGCCAAGGCAGGCTCCAGGAGAGGGCGGCTGGGTTGCTGGGAGAGCAGCCTGCAGCCCAGAGCAGGCCCCTTCCATCAGGAGTCCCTGCAGGCTGGAACCCCACTGAAGTGGCTCCTGCCACAGCAGCCCAGCCTGGGCCACCGAGGACTGACCTTTCAGGCAGACGATGCACTCAGAAAGTCCTTTGCCCTTTAAGTCCTCAAGTCATTTTCTAATGATATAAGGTGTTGTATGCAAAGCAACTTTTCGAGTGATTATAAGTGAATGCTGAAATTTTTTAAAAAGGAGGGGATTTAAAATCAAAAGCAAAAGGGACCCAACATCCTATTTCTACTCACTATATAGTTTCTAGTGTAACCTTCCAGAAAATGTCATTGTAAACACATCTATCTGCCCCTTAAAATTCATTTTCAGTTATTCTTCATTTGTTAATTAGACATATATTTCATTGTCAATGAAAACTCAAAGGGGAAACATCTACAACCTCCACCTCAGCTTGTTTCAACATCTGAAGAATGCTTTCCCCGCCCAGCCCCGTCCTCGTGCCCACACGTCAGGCACAGTGCCTGGTCCAGGCGTCCTGAGCTGCTCACAGTTCCCCAAACACGTGATGCTGCTGCCCATCACTGGGCCTCTGCACATCCTGTTTCCTCTGCCTGGAACACCCTGCCTGCATCACGCCCTTCTGCATCCACCCTTTCCAGGGCCTCCTCCGGAAATTTCTCATTTATTCTCCATCTCAGAATCAGAATGACTCAGAAGGTGTCATCTCAGAATTGCTGCCCTGTGGGTCTTCCTGGCCTCCCCCAGCCAGCCTCAGGCTCCTTCCCACGTGGACATGCCACCATGGAGTAAGAGATGGATGTGCAGGCCTCACTGCCCTGATCCACAGTATCCTGCGTTTAAACGTATGTCTCCTATGGCTGCTCTAACAAACTGCCATCAACTGGGTGGCTTGAAACAACAGACATTTACTCATTCCAAGTTCTGGAGGCCAGAAGTCCACAGTCAGTCTGACTGGGCCAGAATGAAGGTGGGCGGGGCACAGTCCCCCTGGGGGCTGCAGGAGAGACTCAGTTCCTTGCCTCTTCCAGCCACTCTGGTGGCAGCATCAGTCCAGGCTGCCTCTGTGATCACGTGGGCTTCTGCTCTCCTGGGTCCCATCTCCATTTGTGTCCCTCTTGTCAGGACACTGGTGGCTGCATAATCCCCCCCACCAGCCCTGCCACCACCAAGATCCTTCATCACGTCCCCAAACACTCCCACCTTTTTTCCATAATATAAGGGCACATTCACAAGTTCAAGGCATTAGGACATGGATGTCTTTTGGGAGAGACCGTTTTTCAGCCTCCCACACCAAATGAGGGTGACGCATATTCCCTCCCAGAACACTGACATTAATTTCTGAGAAGTCAAGGCTGTCATTCTCAAATTCACTTCCTGGGGTCCCTGTTTCTGAAAGAGAAACAAAAGACATCATTTAAAAAAGAATTTGTCTCAGAAAAGGGCTCAGTCCTATTTGGGGGCCATCAATCAGAGGGTCAGAGGTGCCTTCTTTGATTGTATATATTATCTCCAGGGGTCTTCATGTTACCTGCTGCAGGAGGATCAGTGCTGTTCAATTTAATCTGAGGCCTGAAAACCGCAATGAGCCAAGAGGAAACAGCAGGTACCTCTGAGGTCAATGTGTCAGCACCTGGCTGGGTGTGGAATGAAGATGAGGGAGAAACAAGGAAAAATCAAAGCTTCATTTTTTTAGCATGGCAGATTCTAGGTGATATTTTTAAAACGTATATTGACTATTAATATATTTTGATATAGCAAACTCTTAAAATTACTATGTTTTAAATAAGGCAGTGACATATTTTATCTGTTTAAAGACGAAGCTGTGTCAGAGTGACCTTTCCTTATAACCCACCAGGTTTTTGCATGATGGCAATTTACAAACAATCGCCCAAATAAGGAGAAGTCCGCAGGGTCTCAGCATGAAGGAAGAATTCAGCAAGGTGAGGTGTTCTTTGCCAAGCTCGGACAAATGGCATTTTGGGAGAAAACTTTGAGCAGGAATGACAGCTGTTCTCAGGTACCCTCTACTTAGCTCTGGCACCAAGAGATCTGACATTCATGATGAGGACCGGAGGCCTCGCAGCTCCCCTGCACCATACGTGGGTATATCTGCCAGTTCTAAGCCAGATCAGAGATTTTCCAGTTGATTATTTTTCTCTACAGGTGCTTGACTGAAAACAAATGTTATATGGAAACCCAATAAGTACGGTGGGCCACAGTGGACCTACCTGTGGACCAACTCAGCCCTCCGTATGTTTTTATAAATAAAGTTTTATTGGCACACAGACACGCCCCTTTGTCTACATATTGTCCATGGCTGCTTTCCTGCCGCAAGCATAGAGCTGAATGACTGTGATGAGGCCATGTGGCCCACAAAGCCTATGACGATTGCTATCTATCCCTTTCCAGAAAAAGTTTGCTGATCCCTGCTTTGGAGGAAGCAAGGGTCAGGGCCGGGCCCCAGAGCACAGGGAGGGGCACCAAGTGTGAACATTTATTCCACACTTCCTATGTGCTAGGCGCTGAGTACCAGCCTCTCTGTGGTTGAGCGCATTCATCTGCACTGAGCCCTGATGAGAAGGTCCCATGACAGCCCCATTTTTCAGATGAGGAAACTGAGGCAGTGAATGTTTCAGCAATTTGTGCAAGGCCACAGAGCCAGCAAGTGGTAGAGCTGGTATTCCAACCCCGGCATTTGGACTCTGGGGCCCACACCTGCCACTAGGAAGGCAGCTCTCTCAGCTGGTCCTGGTGGAAGCACGGGACACATGGGGCTGGTCCTGGAGTCTCCTGGATGGCCGAGGCCCTGACACACGCTTTCGCCAGTGCTTGGCCAGAGAGGTGGCAACGTGACGAACAGGCAGGCCTTGCTGTGGTGTCCTGGGGACGCGGGCCGGCCTGGACCGTGGAGGGCACAGGGCAGGAACATGCACGATGAACATGGGTGGACCCAGGACCACTGGGAGAAGCCAACCTCTGCCCTGGAGCAGCCACCGGGGGGGCGGAGAGACTGGCGCCTGGACCCCCCCGATGAGGACCCCTCAATGCTGCCCTGTGTGCCTGTGCCCCTCAGAGGAGACTGGAATCCTGGTGGCTGATGGCCGCCCTGTGGGTCTCAATGTAAATGTGCCCCGATGAGGTCTGCAATCGAGAAGACTTTCAAAAAGGATGAAAAAGAAAAATGAGCGGAAAGTGCCCTCCGTGGTGAAGGCATAGTGAGTAGACAATGAATAGGGTTCCCTCCTCTGCCTCAGGATCTGGGGGCAGAGCTGGGCCCCCAGATGAGGATTTTGGTGGTGTTTGTTTGGGTATTGGTCTCAGGACGCACCGGTGGGGCTGGGAGGGAGTCAGGTGGCCGGGCAGGGCCATTACTGGAACCGGGCCCAGTCCCATGGGAACTCTCTGGGGTATGGAGCCCACCTTGGATTTGTCCCACCATGGCAGTGGTGGTAGAAAGCTGTCTGCATGGGTTCACAGAGAGGCTCAGTTTGCTAGCTCTGTCCTACACATCTGGCCCCAAGGCCACCTGAGAAAAGCCCATGGCAGAGCCGCTGGGCTGCAGGAGGTGCTGTGGCTTGTAGGGGTGGCGAGTGGGGCGGGAACCAGCCTACAGCATCATCAGTGTGGTCCCTGGAGCAGCAGCAGCCATGGCCCATGGGCATGTCAGAAATGTAGACTCCCAGGCCCCACCCTGGATCTGCTGGGGCAGAACCTGCCTGCCAGCAAGACCCTCGGTGACCGTGTGCACGCTGGCATTTGAGAAGTGCCAGCCCCATCACTGTGATTCCTTTCCCTTTTCTAAACACTACAAAGTAACCACTGCCCCAGAACTCCCTGAATGTCCACTGACCCTCCGAGGTAGGTGAGAACAAGCTGCCTTTTATCTTTCCTATTCAGGATGGGCTGACAAGGAAGACCAGATGTCAACCGCTTTGGACAGGGTGGATGTGGCTCTTCAATCAAGGCGACTGGTGTGAGCGCTGAAGGAGGTGGAGTAACAGCAAGGCCTTGCCCAGCACACTTTCTGCTGTGTAAACATCCCAGAACCTGGCTTGGAAGAAGGGAGCTCCCATCCACCCCTGCATCCCCACTCACCACACAGCTCTGTGGGCTGTGCAGCTCTGCAGGAAGGCTCGGAGGTCTCGGAGCTCTGAAAGGCCGCAGCTCGTGGATGTAGCACTGCTTGTCCTCTTCTGCCTGGGACACATACCTCTGGAGGCAGGAGCACAGAGATCCTGAGGCGCTCCAGATCTGGGGCTGGGATGGGGTTAGGGGATGGGCATCCTCTTGTCCAGCCTCCCTGGGGCTCCTTAGGATGATTCCAAGCAGCTACTGCTCAGCCTCTGCTTGCATACCTCCAGGGACAGGGACCTCACTAACTCCAAGACAGTTCATTCCTTGTTTGAATGGCACTGTTTTCCTTCCCATCAACTGGAATCTGCCTTGCTGTGGCCACTACAATTCTCCAGGTGTGGTCTGATGATGCAGAGAAGGCCAGCATTATCAGCTCCCTCCTGAAGCATATTAGTATTCTCTTCAATGATCCCTCGTGCAAACATCAGTACTTTGCTGTGCATAGGGTCCTGGGCTGGGCACTAGAGACAGACAGATTAGACCCAGGCCCAGGCCTTGGGACACTGAGTCGAGACCCCCCCCCCCCTTTGCTCCTGTCATCTGCTGGCGGGCAGCGAGGGCTCTGCACTGTTCTTGGCCACATGCTCAGGGGCCTGCTCTGACTCAGTGCCAGGAATTGTCTGGCACTGCCAGTAGCTGGAGCCGCTGATGCAAAGACACCCTCCGCCGCGCTTTGCATTAATACAGCTGACATTTAGTCTCCATCTGACGGGCTACTGGATAGTTCCCAGTTGGTTGAAAATGTGGGTAGGAAGGAGAGGGATGTTACTAATTGAACCCCTCACTAGGATTTAGTCAACTGGAACCAAGAGTTTTCTATGACTAAAACAAGATGAAATTACAGAGGTTTAAAGGAGTTCATGTCAGGGTCTCTGTATTTGACTCAAGGAAATGACACTCTGGGGGCAGGGTGCTGTTCTGGAGAAAGTATGGGCTTTGAGGTCTGATATTCTTAGGGGTGTGGGAGGACTTCTTGTAGGAGGTGGCAGTGAGGCAGGCATGGCTTGAAGAGAAAATGACACATTTGTTCAGTGTGGCTGGAAGGTACAGCTGGGGGTGGCAAGAAGTGATATTGTATGGTAACAGTACTTCATGTGAAACGGGCTTTGACCTTATGCCCTAATTTGGTGTTCCTCCCCTGGCTCCCAGAACATGCTTTTATAGGAAGTTAATGGGTGCTCTGTGAAAAAGAGGCTCCCTGGTAAATTAGTCTGAGAAACACCGCACACGAGCACTTGACGCAGAGACTCTCACGGCCCTGAACGTGCTGGGCTCTGCCTCTTCTTCCACAGCCTCACTCCAGGACAGTGGGGGCCCTATCAGCCATGCTTGCGGCTGTATCCCCAGCATTTAGCACAGTACCAGGCATAGAAAGTGCTACACAAATATTTTTTTTCTCCCCACCCCACCCCACAAATATTTTTTAGATGCACCAAAAAAGTCCTGCTGAGGGAGAAATCTATAGTCTTGATTTACTCCCGAATTTCCTAGACTTATTTGACAGCTAGCCCATGTTTTCTGGATGGGCCATTCTGCCTGATCCAGGTTAGAAGATGCTCCCAAAAGCAAGGGGACCCATTGATGGTTCTAAAGGGGTGGGGGAGAGGCACCTTGTGTCTGTACTCTAGAGGGTTCCCCCTGGCTCCGGTGTGAGAGTGGACTAGGAGGAAATGACGCCTGGTGGTGTCTGCAGCCTGCCGGGCTCCATCTCAGGGAGCCGCTTGCTTTGTGTTCTCTGCAAAGAACATGACTTAACCCTTTTTGTGCTGAGACAGCTGAGCCCACTGAGCAGTCAGCATCTTTGTGATTTCTGTGAAAGGCAGATCAGGGTGTGTGGCCTTCAGCTGACTTCTCTGCTTGTTCAGGAATATCATACCAGTGCCACGGAAGGGACATACGCAGCTCTGAGAACCGGCGGGGAGGGAGCCGGTCTGCCGGGGAAGCTCGTTCCACTTTCGGGCTTTCATAACAAGTCATGGGTTTGCCCATCTTGTTCAGTCTAACCAGAGAAATGGAGGCTAAGAGGGGAAGAGCCTCCAGTGGCTTGTTAACCCAGAGTCTGGTACAAGGCCTAGGAATGAGAAGAGGGGCTCCCCATATGGCATGAGGTGTATGTGGCTGTGTTTGGCTTGGGACACGTTCAAATAGCCATGCTGCATTCTGTGGGAAAACCACTTAACCCATCTGAGCCCCAGTTTCCCCCTCTGTATAGTGAACAGAATGCCACCTGCCCATGGTGCGGCCAATACTCCAGGTGCTGGCTCCTCTCCCTCCCGATCAAGGGCTTTTTTTGAGAGGAAGAGGGAAAGGCTGTGGCCAAAGCAGTCCCACCTACATGACCTCCAGGAACACTGAAGAGAGCCCCTCAGCTTTACAGTCGTGTGAACCCTAAGGATAAAGTGTACAAGCTTCCAGTGGGGCAAGGTGACCCTCAGAGCACTGGTCAGTGGCTGGCATGGGACCTTTCTTCTACAACACAAGATTCATGGGAAAGGGACACAGTCCCAGGTGCTGAGAAGGGTGGCTTGAGCCTCCTGAAGGTTAACCAGCTTGCCCAAGGCCACAGAGCACCCATGTCTTCAAGCCTGGGGTGGGAAGCAGACCCACCAAGCCCATACCTACCCCTTTTCCTGTCTGGAACCCAAAGCCTGGTTCTACTGTCCTCTCTCCTCCAGCACCAGGACATCATTACAACTTAAAGAACCAAGCAGCCCACCCCACACTCCCAGTAGTGTCAGACCGCCTACCTGACCAAGGGCCCTAAAAGAACAGGTAAAAGCTGAGATGGGATCATGCCAACCCAGCCACGTGGCTCAGGCCACATGGGGAGCCCTGCAGATTACTTCAACGTGGGGTCAGAGTAATCTCTCCGCACCTTACCCTGTCGTTGGAGCGTGGAACAGCAAGGTCCCTTGGGGGTTTTCTCTTCTTGCCTTTAGGCCAGCCCCGTTTCCTTTTCTGAAAAAGAAACACTACACATGGAAAACATCAAGACTATCAATCACAACTGAGCATATTCAGATCACAGTGTATGATTATGGCACACACTGCAGGGACCTGGGCCCCACACAGATGGCCTCTGACCTCCTTGCAGTTTCACAGTAGGAGTGACCATCCCTTTGAAGTTGAGGAAACCGAGGCATGGAGAAATGCAGTGATCCCCCCAGCATCACCCAGCAGTGTGGGAGCCAGGACCTTCCCTCCCATCCAAGCTGCATGATGGTCACTGGACACAATCAGGGAAGTCACCCCAAGTTTTAGTTACTAGGTCCATGGGGGATGGAATGAAGCCTTGGCACTGGGAACAGCGGTGCGGAGTGTTGACAGCTCAGCTGGCAACTCTGCTGGGGTTCCAGTCTCAGCCCTGCCACTGACATGCTGTGTGGTATTTGGCAAGTTATGCACAGCTCTTTGCCTCAGTTCCCTCGCTTGTAAAATGAGGATCATAGTCCCTATCTCATGGGTTGCAGTGAGGATTGGAAATGTTGATATTCATGAATTTTTTAGGTAAGGGCCAGAAGCCCAGCAAGTGCCCAATGAGTGAAGGCTGGCATGACTGTATGCAGAGCCCTCTCCCACAGATGCCAGCTCTCAGGACAGAAATCCAAGTTGTGGGCTCACTCTTCTATCCATTTTATTTCTGGGTTCATCAGCCATTACTGAGCTCTCACTATCATCAGGAGCTGGTATCTCAGAAGCTAGAGGGCTGGAGAAGACACAGGCTCTGCCCTCAAGTGGCTCACAGTGCCATGGGGAGGCTGATTTTATAGAAGTAATGGTAACAATTCAGCACAGGGGAATGGGGTTATAGGATGAGAGCCCGAATGCCCTTGTACTCAGGGCTCAGTTTCAAATTTTCCTGACCAAATATACATGTGACAAAAATGGTGGAAAATATCAAAATGTGGCCTTAAGAACCTTAGCTTCCGGTTTTCCAAGCTCCCTCACAAACATGCCCATTTCAGCCTTTCCAAGGCCAGGAAGATACAAAGCAAGACAGTGGCCCAGCAGGCTGGCTGGGTGGCACTGCCACAGGCAGGCCAGCTGTGCTAGAGATGAAAGGACAGAGGCAGTCAGGCCACACACAGGTTGGGGCAGCAGCTGGTATTGGGGGCTTCACGAGAAGGAGGGCTGAGCTGAGGCCAGGCAGAGGCAAACAGCCCGGTAGCAACCATGTGTGTTGATGAGATAATGCTGCAGAGGAAGCCAGGCGCCAGACACACAGTAGGTGCTCAATAAATGACATTCTCACTGGCCCACTCCTATGCACAGGCTAACTGATCCTTGGAGTCTGTGAACAATCCTTTCAGCACCCTGGAGAGCTCCCAAGGCCCTAGGTGGGCTCTAATTTCATCTAATGGATACTGCCATGTGTGTATTTATGCAACAATCTCGCATGTTCTTCACATGTACCCCAAAACCTAAAATGCAATTAAAAAAAAAAAGACCAACATTTCTACAGCTTGAGTTCACCGGGGCTCTCTCACACACATACACATGTCCCTGAATCTGAGTCTTGCCTTCCCCAGTTGAAGCAAATGTCATCATCCCATGTTACAATAAGACACCCAGAAAGATGATGTGGCTTGACCACAGAGCGGCAGGGCCAAGTAAAAAGCCCAGAGCACACTCACAGTTCTTGTTAGAGCCAGTGCCTCCTGACAGAGGTCCCACACCTCTCCAGGATCCAGGGGATCGTGGGCCAGGTATCCTCGGCCCCGGGGCAGAGACGCCACCTTCTCCTCCTTTCCTGGTCAGCTCCTCTGCTCTGGCACAGAGAAGGTTTTCGTTGTCGTTGTTTAATTGGAGGGAAGATTATATTTATTGTATTATCTACATTCTAGTATTATAAATCAAAAATCAGAATAAATGTGTTTATCATGTTATGGCCATCCGAGGCCCTGTGTTTCAGCTCTGTTAAAAAAAAAAGAAAAAAGAAAAAACCTTCTTGAGTGTTTTCTTAATTTGCCCAGAAACCATAGTTACTGAGACAAAGGGGAAGGCTGCAGGATGATTTTCTCTGAAGCTTTTTGTTCTTGTTGAATTCCTCATGCAGGATTTATACCAAACTGCCTTGCCCTAAATAGAGCCACGTAGACAGCGTGCTCATCATTAGTACAGGGTGTTACTACGTGGAGAACATTGCCTACACACCGGAGTGCATCAGCTACAGAGGAAACAGGAGGAGAACATGGGCCCAGCAAGGCAAGACCGAGTTTTAGGGAGCGAGGCCAGTAGCAGAGCCGCAAATTAATTGATTGGCAAGATTCCAAGGGGAAAAAAATCCATTCCAACAGGAGTTCTCACCAGCACAGCCCTTTTATTAGATTGGTGCAAAAGTGTTTGCAGTTTTAGCCATTACTTTCAACGGCCATTTCAACTACTTTCAAAACCTCAATTGCTTTTGCACTAGCCTAATACATTCAGATTGCAACAGATGGTGAATTTTTGAATTTAGTTTTTCAAACAGAATTTTGATTTACAAAGTGAAGCTCCTTTGGGGGTCAGTAGGGCACAGCAAAAGCAAACAGGAGATCGAATGACAGCTCTGGGCTCACCCCCAGCTCTGACACGGTGTGAGCCTGAGAGCCCCTTTATCCCGCAGCTGCTAACTGGGAAGCAACAGGAAGCAGTGGTGGGGTGGGGGAGCTAACGTTTGTAAAGGCCCTGACACATGGCAGAACTCAACATGTGCCTTCCCTCTCTCTCTTTACCAGGAAGGGAAAAAACTCAAGTACAAACCCATCACCCGTATCCTGCAAGCTTGCTGGGCAAGCTTCAAAGGGAAAAGCACATTAGTTTATGCAATGTATTCTTTGGGAGCCAGACCCCAGCCCAGAAGATGATTACAGTCACAGTTAGGAAATGGCCCAGAGCCTCTATGAGTTTACAAACAACTGCCCTAGCAAGGTGGAGGGCAGTATGGCTGTAACTGGAGACAGAGCCTTTAGAAGGTATGTAAGGTACATGAGGTAATGAGGGTAGAGCCCTAATCCGATAGGACTGCCACCTTCTAAGAGGGAGGCAGAGAAATCTTTCTCTCTCTCCACCGTGTGAGGACCCAGCAAGGCGGCCAGCAAGCCGGGGAGAGGTGGTCAGCAGAACTGGACCCTGCTGGCACCCTGATCTCAGACTTCCGGCCTCCAGGACTGAGGGAAATTTCTGTTGTTTCAGCCACTCCATCTATAGCATATTGTTACAGCAGCCCAAGGAGATGAATACACTGCAGAAGAAGTACTGTAGTATTATTATTATTTTATTTTTGTGAGGCAGGGTCCCACTCTGTCACCAGGCTGGAGTGCAGTGGTGAGATCTTGGCTCACTGCAGCCTCAATCTCCCAGGTTCAAGCGATCCTCTCACCTTTGCCACACCAAGATCCCCAGTTAATTTTTATTTTTTGTAGAGACCGTGGTCTCACTACGTTGCCCAAGCTGTACTTTATTATTTTTGAGCACGGGACTGAGACTTCAGTGGCCCCCCCTTGCCTCATTTCTCATCTCAACTTGAACCAGGTTTGCAGACAGGACGCCAAGGGGAGAGCTGACAATGCTGAGTGACAGTGGAGGGTGGTGGTCAAAGTGTGGTTACCGGAGCAGACTGTCCGGATTGGAGGCCTAACCTCTCCAAGTACTGGCTCTGAAAACTTGAGCCATTGCCTGCCCTCTCTGAGCCTCAGCGACCTCCTCTGTACATTTGGGAAACCATCTCTTCCCTCACTAGCTGCGAGGATTACATGATTAGGTATAAGTGTTGGGGTAGGTGCTGCAGTGCGGGGAGCCCTCGGTGACTGCTACTGTACTGCTGGCAACCCAAATAAATTTGAATCCTGCTCCCCTGCACATGTAACTTCTGAGAGTCATCAGACCTTTTGGAGTCCAGCTCCCCCTGTAAAGTGGACTGGCTTGTTGTGATCTACATGGAAGGAAGGTGTTTCCATTACTTGGGACGCAGTCCTGGCTCTAAGAGGACAAAGGCTGAGTAAACTCACCACACATTTATCTGATACTGCCGGTTGCCTTCAGTATCCATTCTGCCTTTCTTCATTAGGAATGAAGCCCTGGTTTCTACATGGGCTCACGGCCGCCTGGAATAAACATGTTTCTCAGCCTCTCTTACAGCCATGTGGGACCATGTGGCTAAGTTCTGGCCAATAAGATTAAACTGAAGCATAGCAGTACACAACTTCTGGGACATATTCATAAAGAAATGGCATCCTTTTTCCACCCTTACCTCCTTCCTGCTGGCTGGAATGCAGACATGAGGGCTGGTGCTTAGCAGCCACTTTGGACCATGAGGCAGCATGCCAAGGCTAGCAGAGCAGTGAGATGAAAGGATTCTGGTCTCCTGCTACTGGAGACACCTCCATACCAGCCCTGATCATCTCCCACTTTCATTGTACACTTATTATGGATCAGACCCTTTGGTAAACGTAGTTTTCAGGAATTCCTTTGAACTGAGCAATGTAATCCCCATTTTACCAAGAAGGAGCCGAAGTCAAGAGTTAACCTGCCTCATGCAAACTGTCACAGCCAGGAGGTGGCAAAGCTGCAGCTCCCATATACATCTGTCTGCCTCCACAGCTCCCCTCTTCCAACCACAGCCCCCACCACTGCCCTCCTCGCCAGCCACCTTTGCCACACACAGGATCGATCAGGGCTGTTCCCGACATCAGCTCTGCCCACCTCACCCCAGAACCTTCACCAGCAACCCCTTCTTTCCTGGAGTCGACAGGTCCAGGGGCCACACTTTGAGCACAGATCCTGCTCTGCAACTTACCACATGATCCTGGGCAAGTCACTCAGCTTCTCAGGGCCTCTATTTTGTTCTTACCGAAAAGTGGGGATAAAATTGCCAACCCCGCAGGGTTGGGAGGATTCAGAGACAAAGCCCAAGGCGGCCCAGCCCAGAGCTCGGAGCACAGAACAGGCTGCAGGTGAAGCTGGGATTGTTCTTGTTAAGAAGCTGGAGCAGCCTGTGGGACTGTCCCCACCTGGGCCTGGGTACTGCACTTGCTTTTGGCTCCTCTGAGTCCTGCTCCCTTGGGGCCGCCGGTTGGCCAGCACCACCTCCTGCACAGGTAGAGACGCCAGGTCCTGGCATTGGATCTGAATCACTAAGATCCCGGTCACACACCCCATGTGAAGGTGGCAGAGGGAACTCTGTAGTCATGAAAACAGCAAGAAATGGCCCATAACGTCAGAGACATTGAAATCACCACTACCTCGGAGTCCACCCAGCAGGCACTCTAGAAGTGACATTTGCTTTTCAAATGCTCACAGGTAAAGCCTGGGTCAATGGTCATGTTTCCAGGGCACAGATGGAGAGCTGCCCAGGGAGGCTGCTGCCTGGGAACGATTCGATCCCTGGTGAGCAGGCAGATCTGAGGGCTGGGGCTTGCCCCTCAAGCCCTTCCCATTGCCCAGTGGAGCGTTATGACTAAAAGTGTGGGCTGGACCCAGACCGTCTGCGTTCAGGCCTGGCTCCCATGAATTGGCTGCACATGATTTGCTACACAATTACGTTCACTTGCAGGAACTCAGCTTCCTCTGGTAAATTCAGGTGAATTTCAGACACACTTCATAGGATTGTTCAAGGCCCATTCATGCAACACTTATTAACAGGGTGCTTGCTGAGTGCTGGGTACAGCAGACCTCACTGCAAGAATGGCATCCCAGGCCTCCTGAGTTCTCGCTGGGTGGGGAGGAGGGATTAATGAAACGTACAAAGTCCTCAGAGCAGCACCTGACACTTAGGAGGCCTCCAGTCAATGCTGTGACTTTGGGGGTGTTTGTAGCTATCACCTGGGAAAGCCAAGAGCTGATTGTGGTCAAGTCACTCCCAGCAAACCCCATGAAGGACATGGGGCAGTGATTATTTCCCTAGTTTATGTATGGGAGACGGCGGGGCCAGACACTGGCATAGCTCAGGTCTATTTGGTGTGTGATTTATCTCACACGCGCGCACACACACACACACACACACACACACACAAACACACAGGCCCATGTGTTGATGGGGATACTGAGGCACAGGGAAGCAGAGTGATTAGTCCAGAATCACACAGCTCGGCAGAGGCCAGGCAAGGTCTTGGGAATTTTTTGTTTTGTTTCATTTTTGAGACAGGGCCTCGCCAGTTGCCCAGGCTAGAGTGCAGAAAATACAATTACAGCTCACTGCAGCCTCCAATTCCTGGGCTCAAGCAATCCTCCTGCCTTAGTCTCCTGGGGGCTGGGACTACAGGCATGTGCCACCACACCCAGCTAATTTTTAAATTTTCTGTGAGATGGGGTCTTGCTATATTGCTCAGTCTAGTTCTCAAACTCCTGGGCTCAAGTGATCCTCCCACCGTGGTTTCCCTAAGTGCTGGGATTACAGGTGTGAGCCACTGCAGCCGGTCCCAGGTGAGGTCTTGAACCCAGGTCTCCTGGCTGCCAGCCCCAGTGTCTGCCCCCACACCACCTACTGGCAGCGCTCTTCCTGCAGACGGGAACAGTAACAACTCTCTAGGTGCCATCCTCAAATGTGACCGCGTCAGTGCCCCACAGTCTGTGCATAGCCCCATAGCATAGGCCACAACACAGAAAACGCCTCCCTGCCGAGGCCTTTGAGACGTCCATGCATCTGGGAGTTCGGGACGACAGGAAGGAATACACTGGCCATCCTATTGGCTTCCCGGGAAGAGGGAAGGTGGCAAATAGTGGTGACCACACCCAGCGCTCTAGAACTTTCCTGTCCCGTCTGTATCTGCATGGTCAAGCCTGGCCCAGGCCTGGTAATCCATCACTGGGGCTATTCTTAAGTTTTTAGTAGAATTTGTGTTTTGAATTGTAACTAGTGGGTACAGTTTGGCACCCAAAGAGTATCGAAGGGGTGAAGGTAAAAGGCAAAGCTGGCCCCGCCCTGGTCCTGCAGCCCCCAGTCCCCTTCCTGGAGGCCCCACTGTGGAGCTGGTCTGTGCATTCGCAGGTGCTTCTGTGCCCCGAATGACAGCCCGCCAGCCACGTCACATCTCACTTGCTTCTTTCTCTGCAGAAAGGGCTCCAAGTTGTCCCAATTTGTGGTGAAGGCTGCACCATATTCTGCTGTGAAGATGGTCCATGGTGCATTTAGAAGCCCCCGACAACACATGCAGAGGTTACTCCTGGTCTTTGCACACATGGTGTCTCATGTACATGGGAACTGGGTTGCTGGGTCAAAGGGCACGTGTGTTTGTCATCCAGGTGGACCCATTTCACCCCTGCTTTCCTCCCAGGAACCCCTGTCTCTGGGCCCACAGGCAAGAGGCCCACTCTTCCCCATCTGCTCACACCATCCGTGGCTCCCTCTGCCTTTGACATGAAGTCCAGGCCCCCAGCCTGTCACTCGAGGCACCCAGAGGCTGGGCCTCACTTCCTCTCCAGCCCCACACTCATCTGACGGACACTCTGAAAGGTGGCGATGAGAATGGACGATGATCAGACCTTTGGCACACACTGTCCCATCTAACCTCCACCTCAACTCTTATTACTATGGCAATATCCACACCCATTTCACAGAGTCAGTGACTTCCTGAATGTCCACAGCTGGGCGACAGGAGACAGGACCCTCCACCTTGGGCCTCTCTTTCCATTTCCCCAGCCACTCTACTGACAATAGAAATCTCCTCCTTCCCAGTCCAGCGTCCTGTAACCGCAGATGCTCTCACTCCAGTGAGACCAACCCCACATCTTCCCTGCCTTGACTCCCTTTCCCAAGAGTCCAGGCACAGCTGGACAGCTGGGAGGGGCCGGGTTGGCAGACTGCTCTTAGTTGACTCTCTCAGTGGAAGACAGAACTTTGGTGGCGTGCCAGGCCCCAGGCAGGGGCTACAGAAACAGCAGTGGGCACGACAGTGCAGCCTGCAGGGAGTTTGCAGTCCATGCAAGTCTTAGTTCCATGGAGGGCAGGGCCATGGTGATTGCTTTGCCGAATACCCTTGTTTTAATTATGGGTCAACCGAGGCTCAGGAATGCCCCATGACTGGCCTAAGCCCTCCCATCCTGAGAGAAATGGTGCCTGCCCTGGAGCCCAGGCCTCCAGACTGGCTGGAAGTCCCGTGGCCACACTAATGATTCAGCTGGACAGTCTAGCTTTGGAGCCACCCACGAGCCATGTGGTCTTTCTGTGCCTCAGTTCCCTCACCTGTAAGAGGAGGCTACTAAGAGGGGGCTACTGAAGACTGGCCTATTAAAGGGTCTGGCTCCCTGGAGGCCAGATAGCCAAGAGCTGCTGTCATCCCACCTTCATGGTCCACGAGGGAAGGAGAAAACTGTTTTCCAGTTAAACTTTGGGCCCCAGTGCCACTTGTCCTCTGGTGATAAAAATACATTAACCAGGAGCAAATTACAGGATTTTCACTTAATTATCCTACAAAATCAGAAAACAGGGTTTTAAACATTTGTTATTTATGCGTAAGATAATGTTCTGGACAGAAACCTGAACCTTTTCAGTGCGAACTTCAACATGTCCATGGCTGGTGCTGAAGCTCTGACACCCACTGACCTGGGTTTGAAGCCTGTTTACACCATTAGCGACCCGTGGGGCCCGGTCCAGTCACCGAAGCCTTCAGGTTCCCATTGGGAGGGGGACTGTTGCTGTCGTTACTCAGGACAGGTGATACAGGACCCCGGGCCGAGAGCACCCCATCAATGCAACTGCTCTCAGGACAGGAGTCGCCCGTGACTGCGCGTCCCGGTTCGCCCGGAGCAGCGGCCCTGGCCTCCGCGCCGCGGGCCTGGACTTGCAGAGGCCAGCTCCGGAGCCTGCGGCGCGGCTCCTCCGGGAGAGGGTGGCCTGGCACGGGCCAGTCACCGGCACCAGGGGACGCGCGGGGAGGCGGCGGGGCCAGGAGCGCAGGCCCGAGCCACCACGTGCCAGCGCCCCGGAACCGCTAGGGTGTTTTCAGCCGCGCTGCTCTGGACGTCCCGACCCCATCCCGGGGACGCCCCCACTGGACAGCGGGGCTCGCGCGACAGAGGAAGTGGGGAACGCAAGTCCAGCCACCAAAACGGAGTCTGGCCGCTGTCCCGCCGCATGTCGCCCGCCCGGTCAGCTGCCCAGCTGCGCCCGGATCGCGTGGGTGGAACCGCGAGAGGGGCCGGGCCGCTCCGCGCGCTGCTGTGCTCCGTTCTCCGGGATTTCCGAGCAGCCCGGGGCTGGACGGGGAGGGGGGGAGACAGGGGGCGGGGCAGAAGGGTGGGCGGGGCCGAGACTCCGAGTAGCCCCGCCCCCGCCTGCCAATCGCCCCGCGGAGGCCTGCGCCCTCCCCGCAGTTACATAAGTGCCCTCAGCGGGCAAGAGGGGTCTCTCCGCGAAGGCTCATCTTCTACATTAATTATATGCCTTTTAATATTTTCGAATCACACAAGAATACGTGATACATCACCACTATGGTGAAATTAGAAAATTCAGAGCAGCTGCTCTACGGGAGTCCTTTTCAGAGTCAACCACCTGCTAACCCCTTGGTGTACCTCCTTTACATAAAAACATCCAAAGTATAATTTAAACGATAGTTTTAAACATCAGTAATGGTCACGGGCTCCACCCCTCCTTCCAATGGCAACGATTCCATGTTTGCACATCCCCTTCCTGCCTGCGGCAGGTAAGCTGGTGACAACGGCAGGGTTCACCATCTCTGTGGGTGGTAATTTTTGCGGTTGCCTAGAGACGGCACAGTCCCTGGAGCCTGGCGGTCTGGGCTCATCAGCCATCTCTGCTGGGTGACGGTGGGCTGGTGACTTCGAATTTCCAGGGCTTTATCTCTTGGTCTGTTCATTGGAGATAATAATAGTGGCTACTAGCTAAGAAGGTTGTGGGATTAACGATTAATAGTCCTAAAGTACATAAGAAGTACTCAACAAAAGAGTAAGCTATTACTACTGAGGTCTCCTTCATGTATCAAGAACAATGTGTGCTAATTATGTAACAACATAATTTGGTCTTTGCATACTCTCCCAAAGCTCACCACTCCATTCCCTTCTTTTCTTTTTTAATCAACCAATATCTTCAGCAAATAAGTCACTATAACTGTGTTCTTTAGTTCCTTGCTCTACAGAATGGAGATAGTATGAACAGCACCTGCCTCCCAGGGATGTTTGAGGATTAAATGACATGCTGAGGGGTGAATGTATATAACTGGCAAAGCAGTGTGCCTGACATGCATTACCTGGCCAATAAGAACACAAACAAGCTGGGTGCTGTGGCTCACACCTGGAATCCCAGCACTTTGGAAAGCCAAAGTGGAAGAATCACTTGAAGTCAGGGATTTGAGAACAGCATGGCCAGCACAGCAAGACCCCTCTCCTAAAAAAAAAAAAAAAAAAAAAAAAACGCAGCACGGTAGTGCATGCCTGTAGTACCACCTTGGAAGGCTTAGGCAGGAGGATTTCTTGAGTCCAGGAGTTCTGATGTTACAGTGAATTATGACAGCACCATTGCACTTCAACCTGGGCAACAGAGCCAGACTTTGTCTCACACACACACACACACACACACACACACACACACCTGTTCCTATCACTGCATGTTGTCCAGTGCTCATGGAGAAGCCAACCTGGGCTGGGATTCTAGAGCAGGCAAGGAATCCAGAGGTCTAGGGCACTAGCCCATCCTTCCTCGGTGGCAGAAACTGAGTCTGGAAGAGGGTAAGTGGCTTGCCCAAGCGAAATTCCCTCTACCTTCCCATGAAGCTTCTCAATTTAGTCCAATCAAGGGTAGCAAATACATGCTGACACTGCCTCCTTACCAATATGAGTACAAAATAGTCTCTGAAAATAAATCCTTCAGAATAGCTAAAAAATTACAAAATGTGAGAACATTCAAGTGAGACTCAAGTGTTCTTACATCAGAGGATACAAAAAGCCACTGGAATCTAATCAGTAATTGGTGTTGATATAGGAATGGACAAATAGATGAGCCAAACAGAAGACAGAACTAGAATTAAATCTAAAGCATGTGCTAGACTAGTTTATGACAAGTGTCATAGTTCAATTCAGTAAAAAGGAACACTTTTACACTGTTGGTGGGAGTGTAAATTAGTCCAACCATTGTGGAAGACAGTGTGGCGATTCCTCAAGGACCTAGAAATAGAAATTCCATTTGATCCAGCAATCCCATTACTGGGTATATATCCAAAGGATTATAAATCATTCTACTATTAGGCCACATGCACATGAATGTTCATTGTAGCACTGTTTACAATAGCAAAGACCAGAACCAACCCATATGCCCATCGATGATAGACTGGACAGGGAAAATGTGGCACATATACACTATGGAATACTATGCAGCCATCAAAAACGATGAGTTTGTGTCCTTTGTAGGGACATGGTTGAACCTGGAAACCATCATTCTCAGCAAACTGACATAAGAACAGAAAATCAAACACCACATGTTCTCACTCATAGGTGGGTGTTGAACAATGAGAACATATGGACACAGGGAGGGGAGCATCACACACTGGGGTCTGTCGGGGGGAAATAGGGGAGGGACAGCAGAGGGTGGGGAGTTGGGGAGAGATAGCATGGGGGGAAATGCCAGATATAGGTGATGGGGAGGTAATTTAAAAAAAATTCAGTAAAAAGGAATAAATTAATAATAAATATTGCTGGGAACTGGCTAGCCATTGGAAAGGGGAAAATGGACTCCGATCTTATGCCAAATACAAAAGTAAATTTTAGACAGATTAAATACCTAAATATAATAAAGTAAACAATAAAAATTTTGCAAGAAGGCTTTGGCATACCAATGGTATGCTCATCTGAATATGTTCAACTGAAACACCTTCACAGATTAAAATATGAAGATGGGAAACTACAACAAACTCAAACTGCCCTGCTAAACTCACAGCAAAATCCAGGGAAATGCTCAAAGATCCTGCCTCTTCACAAAAAAGATGAATGATCAGCCCAAACAAGAGTGGCTATGACAATGGAAATCCGGGCTCCAATGGATACAGGAACCTGCGACAGGAACTTCAAGCTGGAGGGATTCATGCTGATACAGAGGACTGATGAACAAAGAAAGCCATCTCTGCTGCCTCTGGGTGGAAACACGTACAAAGTGCTAAAGAGTCTTTCCTGAACTTTTGTAGCCACAGGACTGCTCTGATGTGTGTCTGAGGTTCAAATTTATACTGCCCCTAAGGCAAGAAACAACACCCTGGCAGCGAAATAAAAATATTATAGATACAGATTTGTAGCGCCCCCTGGAGCCTAGAAGAAGCAAACACCAGTGCTGTCTGGAGAAAAGTATCCTCAATCGAGTTCCATCACCATATACCCTGTCTGAGCTCATAATAAAAATTACCCAACACACGGAGAAATGACTCCATGTAAGCGAGAGTCAGCTGAATAATAAACAACATATTTAGGTCCTCAAGCATTTCTAATAGCAGACATCTAATTCAGGGAGCAAAAATAATCATGTATAAACATAAAATGTGTTAAGAAATTAAAAACGGAATTTAAAAGCTCAAAGAACAAAAGTCAGACAAATGAAATTTAAAAGTTCAAAGAACAAAAGTCAGGAAGAATTGAGAAAGAACCAACTAAAACATCTTGTAGTAAGAAATATAGTGAATGTGTTAGGCATGGTGGCACATAGTATTGTCCCACTACTCAAGAGGCTGAGGCAGGAAGATCTGTTGAGTGCAGGGATTTGAGACCAGCCTAGGCAATATAGTGAGACTCTGTCTTTAAAGCAAACAAAGAAATTTAATGATTGAAATTGAAACCTCAATTGTTGTGTTATGTAGCAGATCAGATTGTCTGAAGACAGAATGAACCAGAGGACAGATCTGAAGATATTACTGAGAATACAATGCAAGGTGACAAGGAAAGAAAAATAGGAGAGGTTTGAAGACATGCATAATAGAATTTGTAAGTCTAACACTTGTCTAATTGGAGTTCCAGAAGATTAAAATAGAGAAAGCCTAGGAGAGGCAATATTTGAAGAGATAGTGCCTAAGAATTTCTCAAAACTGTTCAAAGATAACAAAATTCCAATCCAGGAAAAATAATGCTTATCAAGCAGCATAACTAAAAAGAATCTATATGTAATCATTTCAAATTAAATAAGACATCAAGAAAAATAACGAAGTGACAAAAACAGAAAAGATAATGCCACAAAAAATAAAAGCAACCATACTTCATCCATTCCAAGATATATATTTTCTCACAATTTAACATGTCTGAATTGTGACTAACCTTATCAGTGATGGAGTCTTACAATTATAATTGACAGTTTTTTGTTTCTTACTGTTAATAAAATAATGATGAATTGGATTTTCAGTGATATGAACATTTATGAATGAAATATGGTAAACTGGCCACATACTTGTCAACAGCAACAATAGAAACCCAAAGACAGAGATATATTCAAGATGCTGACAGAAAATAAAGAGTTGAGATTTCTGTTCCTATCCATGAGGAAAACTGGACAAACCATATGAAAAAATTTGTTTTCAGATCTTGGGCAACAAACAGAGCAGAACAGTAATCTCTGAAAAAAGAAAAGCAAATAAGGTGAACTCTATGATGACTCGGCACTTTCTCGACTGTAATCCAAGAAGAGGAACCAAGGCACAGCATGGTGATTGTTCTGAGCTGAGGAGAGGTAGAAGGCAGGGGAAGCCAAGGAAGCTCGGATTTGAGAGGTAGAGTATCAGACAAGAGTGAGCCAAGCACATAAACACCTCTAAAACTCCACCTTTGGGTCCTTTTGAGTCTCTGAATGAATGCTAGGCCAAGCATATATCACGTAAAACTTTCTGCATTTAGGCAAAGAAAAGCTGCAAGGGAGCTGGAAATTGAATAACTACTAGATCTCTCACAAGGCTGGGAGACGTTTAAGTTCTAATCAGAGTGGAAAGACCTTGCTGAATTTCCTTGGCATTCAGCAGAGAGCCCAGAATGGTCATGACTTGGGCATAGGGCTGACTAAGTGCTCATGTAAAAGCAACCCTAACACCCACTTCAAAGGCATCAAACTGATCTGCAAGTAAATTAAGTGTTGGACACAAGAATGCCAAACATTCTTTAAAGCAAGAAAACAAAACTAAACACTCAACTGCATAATGTTCACAACGTTCAGCATCCATTAAAGATTATTAGATGAAACATGAAAATGTGAACTTTTTCAAATTATTCTTTAATAATGGCAGGTTGAAATTGGAGTTTAGTAACAATGAGATGTCTACAAAATCCCTCAAATATTAGGAAATTAAGCAACATAGTTTTAAAGAATACATGGGTCAAGGAAGAAATCAAAAGAATGATTGAAAAGAGGAGAAATAGAATAAATATTTAAGAATGAATAATAATACATATTGTGCATATAAAATTTGTGGCCTAATTTTTATGTTAAAAATGTAGAAGTTAGAACTAAAATACTGGACAAAAAACAAAACAAAACAAAAACAGACGCTGATTACTCCTCACCCCACCCCTTGGCAACCACCATTCTACATTGTACCTATGAATTTGACTACTCTACGAACTTCATTTCAATGGAATCATAAAATATTTGTCCTTTGTAACTGGCTTATCTCACTTAGCAGAATGTAATTCATGTCACAGCATGTGTTTTACACATGCTTCTGTGAGAAAAGAAATTGAGGTTATTGTTTGAGATGAGAATTGAGATTTTGATTTCTTTACGCTTTGATTTATTTTACCATAAAATAATATGGTAAAATGTCTATCTTAGTCACTGAAAATAGGGAAATAAACTCTATAACTTTAAGACAGTAGAAAAAAATGGACTAAGAAAAAAAGCTCAAGCAACCCAAAAGAAGGGGGGAAAGAGGGAGAAAAAGAAGTAAAGAAAAAACAAGACAAGTAAAAATATAAAATTAAATGGGTAGAAAGAACTTCAAAAATATCTGTGATTATAGTCTGTTTAGGTGACTAAGCTGGCTGGTTAACAGGTTGCATAAAAATACAAAACCCAACTGTATGCTGTTTTCAAGAGATGTACCCAAAGCACAAGGAAGACACAGGAAGGTGGAAAGTCAAGTGTAGAAAAAGACACGTGAAATAAAGAAAAGTTCCAGTAGCTCTGAATATTGGACAAAATCGTTAGATTAAGATTCGATTAAGTAATAATTAGGATAAAGAGTTTACTACCGAATAATAAATTCACTATAAAGAGATTCCAATTCTAGGACTTCATGCATGAGACTGTATGTGAAACAAAAATATATAAAACAAAGATTGAGATACATTTAGATACAATGTAAAATGCTGGTTGCCAAAGGGTGGGGTGGGAAGGGGTAATGGGAGTCAGTGTTTAATGGGTACAGAGTTTCTGTTTAGGATAATGTAAAAGTTAAGGAGATGGATAAGGATAAATTGACAAATTCACTCTTTTAGTGGAGCATTTTAACATATCTCTTAAAATTTTTTTATTGTGGTAAAATATACATAACATAAAATCTGCCATTTTAACCATTTTTAAGTTCAGTGGTATTACGCACATTTGCATTGTCGTGTAACCATCACCAGTATCCATTTCCTTTTACATCATCCTAAACAGAAACTCTGTACCCACTGAACACTAACTTCCATTTCCCCTCCCTCCACCCCTTGGCAACCAGCATTTTACATTGTATCTATGAATTTGACCACTCTAGAAACCTCATATCAATGTAATCATAAAATATGTGTTCTTTGTAACTGACTTATGTCACTTAGCATAATGTAATCCATGTTATAGTATGTGTCAGAATGTTTTCCTTTTTAAGGGTGAATAACATTCTGTTGCATGTACATGCCACATCATATTAACCATTGGTCTGTTGATGGACACCTGGGTTGCCTCCACCTTTTGGCTGTTGTGACTAATGCTGCTATGAACATGAGTGTGCAAATATTTGTTCAAGTCTCTCCTTTCACTTCTTTTTGGTATACCAGACGTGGAACTGCAGAAACATATGCTAATTTTATGCTTAATTTTTTTGAGAAATAGCCATATTGCTTTCCACAGTGACTTAGCCATTTTACATCCCTATCAACAGTGTATGAGGGTTCTAATTCATCCATATCTTCATCAACACTTCCTATTTTTTGTTTTTGCTTTTTAAACACTAATAGCCATTGCATTAGTCTGTTTGGGCGGCTAGAACAAAAAACACTACGGACTGGGTAATTTATAAACCATAGAAATTTATTGCTCACAGTTCTGGAGGATGGAAAGTACAAGATTAAATCGCCAGCAAAGTCTGTGTCTGGTGAGGGTTTGTTCTTTGCTTCATAGATGGTGCCTTTTGGCACTGTCTTTACATGGCACAAGGAGCAAAGAAACTCCCTTGGGACTCTCCTATAAGCACATTAATCCCATTCACGAGGGTTCCACCTCAGTACTTAATCACCTCTCACAGGGCCCCCACTTCTTAATATTATCACATTGGGGATTCCATGTCAACATATGAATTTTGGGAGGCCACAACATTCAAACCATAGCAGCCATCCTAATGAGTGTAACGTTTCAATATAGCTCTTTCATTGACAGGCCAAAGGGGGAAAAAATGGTAAGAACAGAGAAGATTTAAACAACACAATTAATGTTCTTGAGTTAATGAGCACATGCAGAATCCTGTACCTCTCATACAAAGAACACATCATTTTAGGAATGATATCATTTACAATAGTGAAATAAAATTTACTGAAAATAAATCTGTTGACATATATGCAAGACCTTTGCACAGAAAATTATACTTCCATATAGAAAGATGTTTAAGAAGAACTAAATAAATAGGAAGATTCACAAAATGGGGGAACTCAGTCTTATAAGATGTGGTGCCTCTCCAAATTGTGTGACGGGTTCAATGCAATTCCAATCAAAATCCCAACAGGGTTCTTTGCAAAAGTTGCCAAGCTAGTTTCAAATTTTATATAAAAGAGAAAAGAACTAAGAATAGCTTAATTGCTCTGAAGAAGATGAACAAGTTGGGGGAACTTCCTGTGACAGATATCAAGACTTGCTATAAAGCGAAAGTAATTATGCCAGTGTGATATTAGCAGAGAAGTAGACTAATGGAATAAAATAAGCAGAACGTGCATTCATGGAAGCTTGATATATGTCATAGACTGAGTTGGGAAAGGATGGAGCTCTAAGTAAGTAATGCCAGGACAACTTGTTAGACAACTGGTTATTCGCAGGAGAGAAAAAAATGAGTAGACTCTCTAGTTCCCATTGCATATAAAACTCAGTTCCTGAAGCATTTATTCTCAAAACAAAACAGTAAAACTTGAAAACATTTAAAAGGGAATATGGGAGAATATTTTTATTGCCTTAAGAAAGGGGAGCATTTCTTTAACAAAACACAAGAAGCATACATCACAAAGGAAAATACTGAAAACACTGACTACATTATTATCATTATTATTTCAGAGTCAAGGTTTCACTCTGTTGCCAAAGCTGGAGTGCAGTGGGGTGATCATAACTCACTGCAGCCTTGAACTCCTGGGCACAAGTAATCCTCTAGCCTCAGCCTCCCAGGTAGATGGGACTACAGGCATGCGCCACCATGCCTGGCTAGCTTTTTAATTTTTTTGTAGAAATGGGGTTTCATTATGTTTCCCAGGCTGGTCTCAAACTCCTGTCCTCAAGTGATCTGCCGCCTCAGCCTTCCAAAGTACTGGGATTACAGGTGTGAGTCACTGTGCCTGGCCTTCCTATATTAAAGTAAACATTTCTATTGGTCCAAAGGAAACTATAATAATATGAAATGACAAGCCCTTAATCAAAAGAATATATGTGCAAGGGGCGGGGCTCAGTGGCTCACACCTGTAATCCCAGCACTTTGGGAGACCAAGGTGGGTGAATCACCTGAGGTCAGGAGTTTGAGATGAGTCTGGCCAACATGGTGAAACCCTGTCTCTTCTAAAAATACAAAAATTAGCTGGGTGTGGTGGCAGGCGCCTGTAGTCCCAGCTACTCAGGAGGCTGAGGCAGGAGAATCACTTGAACCTGGGAGGTGGAGGTTGCAGTGAGCTGAGATTGCACCATTGCACTCCAGCCTGGGCAACAAGAGTGAAACTCTGTCTTAAAAAAAAAAAAAAAGAATATATGTGCAAAACATGTACCTGCTTTACTGTCACCAGGTTGGCCAAAAATTTAACATTCAGCCAATACTATACATTGGCAAAGGTGTGGAATAACTGGTTTCTTATAGATTGTTGGCCGGTGTCTTTGTCAGCTTGGAATTCTATAAGAAATACCATAGATTGGGTGGATTGAACAACAGAAATTCACTTATAGTTCTTGAGGCTGGAAGTCCAAGATCGGAGAGCTAGCATGGTCAGGTTCTGGTGAGGGCCTTCGTTTTGGCTTGTAAATGGCTGCCTTTTGGCTGTATCCTCACATGATGAACAGAGGGATCATCTCTCTCCTGTCTCTTCTTATAAGGGCATTAATCCCATTTGTAAGGACTCCATCCTCATGACCTAATTATCCTGAGAACATTCCACTTTCAGCTACCATCAGATTAAAAATTAGAGATTTCACATATGAAGTTTAGGGGGACACAAAAATTCAGTCCTTAGCAGGTGGATAATAAATTGGCATAAACATTTTAGAGCACTATTTTGTAGTATCTTGTAAAGTTGAAGATGTTCATGCCCATGACTTAGCAATTCCATCTCTATAACATATATAACATTATTCCAGAATAATGTTTCTCATCAGAGGTGACTTTGCCCTCTGGAAGGCAGTATCTGGAGACACTTTTTGTTGTCACGCTTTGAGGGAAGGATGCCATTGGCATCTCTTAAGTAGAGGCCAGGGATATTGCTATGCATTGTACAATGCACAGGACAGCCCCCCTTTATAAAGAATTGTCCTGTCCAAAAGGTCGATGGTTCTGCAGTTGAATATCTCTGCTCTAGAAATACCTTATGCCTGTGTATCAGAAGATAAGAGTGCAAGTGTCCATAGTGGCACTGTATAAAAGGAATAAAACTAATAATGTCCATTCCCAGTTCAGCCACAGATATCAAAATTGATGAAATTTTAAAGCTTGATAGTAATTTAAAAGTAACATGTGGAAGAAGAGGTATGATGCCATGTGTATGACATTGGGAAAAGATAAACACACGCTTGAAGCTAATGGTTGCCAAACGCGGAGAGGCGTGCGGGAGACGGCTAATATTCGACGTATTAGATTGAATGGTGGGTCCATCTATGCTTGTGAATTATTTTTTCTTCCTTGAATATGGTCACACCTTGAAGTCATGTCCCCGATAGCACAGATATCACAATTCAACAATTAGTGATTGGATCCTGTTCTCTGACCAGCCCCTGTTCTCCGAAGGGGTAATCTAAACTTCTCCCCTGTCTGAAGATAGAAGTGACTATGATCATTTGAAGCTTTCTTGGGTCATTCCAGGACCACTTGCACATGGTATAATTCCACTGCCGTGTGTGTGTGTGTGTGTGTGTGTGTGTGTGTATACATGCCTTTCCTTAGAGGCAGTGTATACAGATGCAAATGAAATCCCCTTATTGGGCTTTAGAGAACATATGTGTTATATATATATATATATATACACATATATGTTATTTGGCATTCTTACAACATTTCATACTAAAAACATTTTAAAAATAATAGGAAACAAAGGAATGAACAAAGTCTCCAAGAAATGTGGGACTATGTGAAAAGACCTAATCTACGTTTGATAGGCGTACCCGAATGCGACGAAGAGAATGAATCCAAGCTGGAAAATACTCTTCAGGAT
>NW_016107432.1:7188040-7191701 GCF_001604975.1 Cebus imitator
AGGGGAGGGACGGTGGGGGGTGGGGAGCTGGGGGGGGATAGCAGGGGGAGAAATGCCACATGTAGGTGATGGGGAGGAAGGCAGCAAATCACACTGCCATGTGTGTTCCTATGCAACAATTATGCATGTTCTTCACATGTACCCCAAAACCTAAAATACAATAAAATAAATAAATGGGGAAAAAAAATAATAGGAAACTTCTTTACTTAAAGGTATTTTATAAGATCACATGTGCCAGCCAAACCACTTTTAAATTTTCTTGTACTGCAAATAAGCAAGGTATAGTAACCGTCCAGTGGAACTAAGTTTTCTTGTACTCTTGAGAAAATCTAGGAGGCTGCATAATGAGTCTATGTGTCCTGGAGACTTTCTACCAAGAATAAAACTCAGAAGCTATTTTTAAAAGCGAGACACATATTTGGCTATATAAAAAGTTTGTTGTTGTGTGGTAAAAGATGCCATGAAGTCAAGAGATGAAAGCTGGATCTGGAAAAAGTACTCGAACGTTGGTGGCAGGCAAAGGGGTAATTGTTATGCTGAGAGCTGTGAAAATGGAGAAGACAAAACGTCCCAACTAAAAATGGGCAAAGAATAGGGAATGGACAATCCTCAAAAGTGCAAATCAAATTGAAAAGAGCAAACATATGTATGACAATGTGTGCAAATCCACCAATGGACAGAGAAATGCGAATTAAAATAGCAAGGACGTGTCACTTTGCACCCATCAGAGCGACAGCATTTATACATGCTGCAGCGTGGGTGGAGGCTGGCAATGCAGGACATACATCGAAGCAGAAGGCTGTGTGTTACAGTCTTGGGAAGGTAATCTGCCTATTTTTTTTTTTTTTTTTTTTTTTTTTAGAAAGGAAGATTTTGAATGGTCCCAACACAAAGCAATGATAAACATCTGAGGTGATGGCTATGCTAATTGCCCTGATCTGAAAAACATTATGTATCACAAAATCTCTATGTACCCCGTGAATATGGACAATTATTATTTGCTAATTTAAAAATGTAAATTAAAAAGTTTAGACCTTCTTGGCTAGGCACCATGGCTGACACCTGCAATCCCAGCACTTTGGGAGGCCAAGGCAGGTGGGTCACATGGCGAAACCCCATCTCTACTAAAAATATAAAAGTTAGCTGGGTGTGGTGGTGTATTCTTGTAATTCCAGCTATTTGGGAGGATGAGGCATGAGACTTGCCTGAACCTGCAAGGCAGAGGTTTCAGTGAGCTGAGATCACACCACTGTACTCCAGCCTGGGTGACAGAGCAAGACTGTCTCCAAAAAAAAAAAAAAGAAGTTTAGACCTTCCAACCAGCAATTTCACTCTTGGGAATCCATCCCATCAAAACAAAAGTAGTCCTGCTATCTGAGGGTATGTGTGGAAGAATATTTAGTGCCCATGGCTGTCGGTTGGTAATGACAAAGGGACATCGACCCATAGGCAAAGGCTCCGTGAACTGTGGGATGGCCTCAGCCTGTCAGTCTAGAGATTTCCCCAGATGCTAGCAGGAATTTGCATGAGGTGTTGATAAGTGTGAAAAGTGAGAAGCAGAAAATGTGATTATCATGAATTCATTTTGTAAAACAATGATCCCTGGTCCCCCATATGTATGTATGTATGAATGTAGTTATTTGTTCTTATGGAGAAAAATATGAAAAATATGAAGTAAAAGAAGCTAGGTTGTTAACATGAGCTATTTGGTGGGGAATGTGATGTGGGAGAGGGGAGGAGGAAGTACCTGTCATAAAAACAGGTATAAAATGCATGCATAAAATAAGTGCATTCCTGGAGAATTATGCGCATGTATCTGCCCATGAGCAGAATTGTGAAGGCAGAGTCACCTGAGTGTTCCTTGGGGTTATCCTTGGGTAGCAAGATTCAAGGTTACCTTTGGTTTCTTCTTTACATCTGCCTGCACTGTTTGAATTCTTTATAATGATCGTGTATTATTCATGGAACCAGAAAGAGCCCACAGAAAGCTGTTTTCATTGACAGGTAGAAAAGAAAGAAGAATGCCCAGGCATGGGGATCCTGTCTTTGGCCAGACTCTCCCTGTGATGATCTATGATGGAGAACTTGGAGACTCAGCCTGTCTCACGGCCCTCATGGCTGATCCACCCCTTTTTTTGAGTCTCACTCTGTCACCCAGGCTGGAGTACAATGGCAAGTTCTCGGCTCACTGCAACCTCTGCCTCCTGGGTTCCAGCAATTCTCCTGCCTCAGCTTCCCGAGTAGCTGGGACTACAGGTGCGTGTCACCATACCCGGCTAATTTTTGTTTTATTTTTTAGTAGAGATGGAGTTTTGCCATGTTGGCCAGGCTGGTCTTGAACTCCTGACCTCAGGTGATCCACTGGCCTCGGCCTCCCAAAATGCTGGCATTACAGTGAGAACCACCATGGCCGGACCCACCCTGTTCCTGGAGGAAAATCCTACAGGCTCCTTGTCGCATCTCCCTGCCCCAGGGAGGAGCCCTATGCTGTGCAAGAGCCTAGATCAGCTACCTTTATATTCACCAAAAGATGAACAATGCTCAACATTGTTTAACGTTTTTGAGATAGTTATAGATTCACATGCAGTTGTAATTAATCATACAGAGAGATCCCTTGTCCATCCCCCTCATTCAGACACCCCTGGTCTAACATGAACTTGTATGTGCATGTGTAGTGCAATGCCTTTAATCCCGTGTAGGTTTGTGTGCCCAGCACCGTAGTCAAGACACAGAACAGTTCTAAACAAAGAAGCCTCAGCTACCCTTTATAACCATAGCCACTTCTCTCTTCCCTTCCTCAAGTCCTGGCAACCGCAGATCTGTTTTCTATCTCTACAACTTTGTCATTTTGATAAAGTTATATAAATGGAATCATACTGTCTTTTCCACTCTGCATAATTCTCATCCCTGTCTTTTTGGATTTGAAAGTGAACTGATGGAGAACGTGAACTTGGTGTGGTTTCCAGATACTTTTTGTCAGTGACCATGGCCAAGTTACCTGTGCTCTCTGTCTCTGTCTCACCTGGATCATGGGACTAGCACTGTATTCCGCACAGGGATGGAAGGATGGAAGCTTTTCTACCGTGCATGCTGGCAGTGTTCACAAACTGAGCACATTCGATGTGCCAAACTCTGGTTAAGGCGCGCCATGCGTGTTGTCTATTGAAACAGCCAAACTAGCCTACGAAGTAGGTACTGTTCCTCTCAGTACTCAGATGAGGGAACAGGTGTTCCAGGTGATGCAGGGAGTGAGTGGTGGAAGCAGGATTCCAACCCCAGACTGCCTGGCAGCCTCGGGGTGTGGCACCATCTCTATTTGACAGAGAGAAGCCCGAGGCTCAGAGAGGTGAAGGAGCTAGTCCTAGGGACACAGCTAACTTATGCTGAACCAATGACAAAGCCTGGTACTCCCCATTCCTACCGCAGCATTGGGTTTTCTGGGTCCTCCTGTCTCATGGGCTTGCCTGGAGCTTTCCCAGAAGCGCAGAAGTTGATCCCTACTGCATAGGAGGTGAAAGAAAGGGAGATATTGTTCCCTTGGGAGCTGGGCTAGCTGGTGTGAATCCTGGCTTCACCACTTACCAGCTGGGTAACCTTTGGCAAGTTGTTGAACCTTCACATCCCTCAATTTCTTTTCTTTTCTTTTCTTTTTTTTTTTTTT
>NW_016107432.1:7191881-7242160 GCF_001604975.1 Cebus imitator
TGAGGTTTCACCATATTGGCCAGGCTGGTCTCAAACTCCTCACCTCAAGTGATCTGCCTGCGTTGGCCTCCCAGAATGCCGGGATTACAGGCATGAGCCAACGTGCCCAAACTACATCCCTCAATTTCTAAGGGTAAGGTGGGGATTAAAATGAGTTAATATATATGGAGCTCAGCCCATACCTGGCACACAGTATGTGCTCAGTAAACATTATTGTTATTAACAACATAATTTTTTATTTACTCCTGAAGCCAGGCTGTCTGGGTTCTAGGCCTGGCTGTGTGATCTTGAGCAAGCTCTCCAAGTAGGGCTGTTGTGGGGATTAAGACTTGGTGGCCAGCTGGAGTGGCTCACGTCTGTAATCCCAACACTCTGGGAGACTGAGGTGGGTGGATCATTTGAGCCCAGGAGTTTGAGACCCAGCCTGGGCAGCATCTCTGAAACCCCATCTCTACAAAAAATACAAAAAATTAGCCGAGTATAGTGGCGCACACCTGTAGTCCCAGCTACTTGGGAGGCTGAGGTGGGAGAATTACCTGAGCCTGGAAAGTTGAGGCTGCAGTGAGCTGTGATCCCGCCACTGCACTCCAGCCAGGGTAACAGAGACCGTGTCTCAAACAAACAAATAACAACACAAACAAAAAACCCACAACAAACTTGGAAAGTATTTAAATCAGTGCCTGCTGCAGCGCATGCTTGGCTATTTGCCATCCTCCCTCTCACCCCAGAAACACAGCACACTGCCTAGAAGGCAGGGCTTACAAGGTGGGTCAGTTTCAACCACCCGGCAGAGGGGAGAGAAATACCACTTAAAGGGTCCTCGCCTGTCCTTCCAGGACCGTGGCTCAAACTGCCCTGGCTCTGGCCCTTGACCTCCCTCATGTCAATCAGTTCAAAAGCCCCTAGTATCCACCTTCCCATCAGCCTCCATGTAAAAGTGCCCTGTTCAAACAGCAGTGCCCCGTTCAAAATTCACAAATTAGCAGATGTTCTAGGGTGGCCTTTAGGGTTCCCCACGATCTGGCCTTGCCAGACTCTCCAACCTTGTCTGGCCTCTCGGGGATGGCAGTCAGGAAATCCATGTCGTGGTCCTCATGCTTCCAGCCCTTTGCACATGCTGGTCCCTCTGCATGGAATGTCTGTTTCTGCTCTCCTTGTCCGATCTCAGCTCAACTGTTTTCTCCTCTAGGAAGCCTCTCTGGACTCCCTAAGCAGCCCTTACTCTACTTTTTCTTTTTTTTTTTTTTGGCTATGGTCTCGCTCTGTTGCCCAGATTGGAGTACAGTGGCATGATCACAACTCACTGCAGCATTGAACTCCTGGCCTGGGCTCAAGTGAATTTTCCACCTCAACCTCCTTCCAAGTAGCTAAGAGTACAGGCACTTACCACCACATCTGGCTAATTAATTTTAATTTTTTTTTTTTTTGTAGAGACAAGGTCTCACTATGCTGCTCAGGTTGGCTTGAACCCCTGGCTTGAAGTGATCCTTCTGCCTCAGCGTCCCAAAGCACTAGGATTACAGACATCAGACACTTCACCTGATCCCTTCCTCTGCATGTCTATAGTCCTGGTCTACTCCATCATAATGATCCATGTGCTCTTCTGTCTCTACCACTAGCCCATGAGCCCTCGGGGGCAGAAACAGCTATTTCCCTGCTGTGTTCCTGGTGCCTAGGCAGAGCACCAGCAGAGCAGATGTGTGCCAGTGTGGGTGAGATCTTCCATGGGGCTGGTGGGGTCAGGCTGCTCTTCCACACATGCTCACAGGCCCCCTTTAATCCTGCCACTCACTCTCTGCCCCAAGAACCCCAATGGCCCCCTGTCAACTAGAAGGTCAAATCCAAACTCCTGGCCTTCATGTCCCTGTTCACCAGCCGGGGACATTCTTTTTCTTCTTCTAGCTAGCTAATGCTCAAGGAAGACTCCCCACCCCTCAGACCAAGCCAAGCTCCATGTTACATGATCACTTACCACCTTCTCCTCCTCCTTTAGAATTATCATAGCTGTAGATAAATAACTGTATAATACATAATAACTAAAGATATGTCTGCATCCTGGAACCTGCGATGTGGGAATTCATTTGGAAAAAGAGTCTTTGCAGATATGGTTAAGTTGGAGAGCTTGGGAAGATATCCTTCTGGATTATCTGGGTGAGTCCTCCATTCAATGACAAGCGTCCCTATAAAAGACACTCAGACAAAGAGGAGGAAGCCGTGTGAATATGGAGGCAGATACTGCAGTGATGTGGCCGCAAGCCAAGGAACTCCTGCAGCTACCAGGAGCTGGAGGAGGCCAGGAAGGATCCTCCCCTAGAGCCATTAGGGAGGCACAGCCCTGCGAATATCCTGACTGTGGACCCTGGTGAGGCGTAACTGTGAGAAAATAAATGTCTGCTGTTTCAGGCCTCCCAAATAGTATGATACCATATTAGGGTAGCCCAGGAAACAAACCCAGATCCACATATATTAACTCACTTAATCCCTACCCAAATTCAGGCAGTTATTATGATTATAAGCTTCATCTTACAGATAAGGAAACTGAAGTTTCACTAACTTGTCTAAGGTCACCAGGGATACCTGGCAAAACTGGGATTTAATCTTGGCAGCCCAGCCCCGCCGTGGTGGTGGTGGCCACACTCTAATCCACATCTCTTGAGCAGCAGGAACTGAAGTTTCTTTCCAGCATCCTTGCAAGTGGCCATCCCATCACGGGCATCAGGTGCTCACAGCTTCCCAGGGAGAAGCCCCTCTGATGAGAATGTTAGTCTTTATAGGGAGCTGAAACCTGTCTCCCTACCACTTCCAGGTATGGGCCCAGGGCGCATGGGGTGGGGAGAGCAGTTTTGGCTTTGGAAGGCTCGTGGCTTTCACGCTGCTTGCTGTGAGGGAGCCCCTGGGCCCCAGCCTCTTGTCCCTAACAGGGAGATCTTGAGAGACCTGCCCCCCGCCTCAGAGGTTGTCCTGAGGATTATACAGTGACCACGTGGTGGCAGTGGGGGTGGATTCCCTGCGATGCTAAGTACAAACCTGTCCAAGGCCTGAGCTCTGGGTTCATGTGGTCATGCATTTGGACATATTTTGCAAAAGCGGGATATTTTAGCTGTAACTGGCTAAGCTGGCTGCCATAACAGGGTTCCACAGACTGAAGACCTTTAACAACAGAAACTTATTTTTCACAGTTCCAGAGGCTTCAAGTCTGAGATCAAGGTGTTGGTTTCCTCTGAGTCCCCTCTCCTTGTCTTGCAGATGTCCACCTTCTCGCTGTGTCTCCACATGGGACTTCCTTCTGTGTCTTCACCTCTTCTTATAAGAGACAGGCATATTGCAATACACCAGGCATATTGCATTAGGTCCCACCCCAAAGACCTCACTTAAGCTCAGTGACCTCTTTAAAGGTCCCTCCAAATACAGTCACATTCTGAGATCCTGGGGGTTAAGGCTTCAGCACTCAAGTTCTGGAGGACACAATCCCACCCATAATGCCCTCTCTCTCTTTCCCACTACCCCCCGAATCATGCTTCCTCTCACTTGGGAGCTGCTGGGGAGGCCAAGGGCATTTTGGGGATGCAGCTGAAGTGGGGTTGAGTTGGGGATGCCTTGGTTTGGGTTTAGAGGGGTATGTTTATGTGGGACTGAACCAGTCTGTGTGGGTTGAGCTGTTGCTCCCTGAACAGGCTAATGGCTCCCAGGAGTGCCCTCCTCACCACGGCACTGGCATCCATGCTATGGTGCCTGGCACCAGGGTCTATAGGCAGAGGAAGAGGCATGAGGTTTAAAATGTAATTCTTCCAACAGGAGAGGTCTGGATTTGCAGATTTTCAGAGTTACAAGGCAACTGGGGGCTCACATAACCTAGGACTGCTCAGCAGGTGTTAGTCACATGGGGCATTCAGTAAAATACTGATTCCTGGGCCCTGCTACTCTGAGGCTTCAATTCAGTGGGATGTGGACGAGCCTGGGCGTCTGCATTTCTCCTATGCGTCTCCAGGTGCTGGGCACCGGCACTGAGGTTTAGGAGGCGCTGGTCCAGTCATGTTCTGGTTTGCAATTGTTCAGTTGGTTTTCATCATGAAAATTAACAGAATCCCAATAAGAAACCTGGAAGAAATAGAATTCTTCCAGCTCTTAGCATTTATTTATGAAAGAATGATAGATTTTACTTCAAATTTGAAAACAATCTCAAAAAACTACATGACATTACCAATAATGAGTTATGAGGCTGACAAAAAGTTTTTTGACCAACATTAAAATTTGTTCCCATCATTATAGGAGTACTCTGAATTACCTTTTTTCTCCACAGGAAAAATATTATAAAATCATTGGCTTCTGAAGAGATAATCAAAAATGATGAAGAAGCCAAAAAATGTAAAAAAAAAAAAAAGATATTATAAAGGTAGATGTCAGGTATCCAATTAATAAAATTTTATATTAGTTTTCTAATGTTTCTGATATTTGTCAACTTAAAATATTTTACAATGTGTTGTGCTTTGTTGTTACTCTAAATAAGCTTTCATTTTTGTACCAAGTCTCATACTGGATTTTGTTTGTTTGTTTTTGTTTTTTTGTTTTTTATTTTTTGTTTTGAGATGGAGTCTTGCTCTGTTGCCCAGGCTGGAGTGTAGCAGTGTGATCTTGGCTCACTGCAACCTCCGCCTCCTGGGTTCATGCGATTCTCTTGCTTCAGCCTCCTGAGTAGCTGGGATTATAGAAGCGTGCCACTACACCCAGATATTTTTTGTATTTTTAGTAGAGACAGGGTTTTACCATGTTGGCCAGAATGGTCTCAATCTCTTGACCTCGTGATCTGCCCACCTCCGCCTCCCAAAGTGCTGGGATTACAGGCGTGAGCCACCGTGCCTAGCCTGCACTGGGATTTTCAAATTGTTCTTCCTCAGGGGCCTGCCCAAATTGTAGAGGCCCCAGGTTTTACAAAACCTGGATCCACCAACCACTAGCTGCCTGTTCAAAAGTCATTCTTCTTTTCCTCACTAATGGAACCCTGACTTTGTTTCAGACAGCAAAGTACCCTCAATTAAAAAAGAAAAAATATCCTTGGCCGGGTGTGGTGGCTTACGCCTGCAATCCCAGCATTTTGGGAGACCAAGGTGGGTAGATCACCCGAGGTCAGGAGTTCCAGACCAGCCTGGCCAACATGGAATTTTTAGTCTCTACTAAAAATACTAAAATAAGCTGGGTATGGTGGTACGTGCCTGTAGTCCCAGCTACTTGGAAGGCTGGGGCAGGAGAATCACTTGAACTCAGGAGGTGGAGGTTGCAATGAGCTGAGATGGCACCACTGTACTCCAACCTGGGCAACAGAGCAAGACTTCGTCTTAAAAAAAAAAAAAAAATAATCCCAGCCTTCTCTGAAGCCAGGGCTGGCCATGGGACACTGTCCCAGCCAATGAAATAATGCAATAAAGCAGAGCTGTCTTGGGAGAGTTTACAGGAAAGCAGTGAAGTGGAGCTGACCTAGTGTGGGTATGCATTTTGTTCTTCCCCTTCTTGACCAGAATAGTGATGAGATGTTTGGGAAGAGGCAGCCATCTTGCCACCCAGAAGACACTTTGAAAAAGAAAATTACATCTTGAGGGTGAAAGAGTGAGAGAAGATGAAGTGAGGAATGGCTTGCCTTTGGGTTTCTTGTTAAGAGAGAATAAAAATCTGTTTAAGCCACTGTCTAGTTGTGATCCTGATTACTCACAGCCAGATATAACTCTTAACCTATACACATGTATCAAAGTACCACCAGCTGGGCTTTTTAAACAACAGAAATGCACTGTCTCCCTTTTGCAAGCTAGAAGTCTGAGATCAGGTGTCAGCTGGTCCACGCCTCCTATGAAGCTCTGGGGAAGGATCTGTCCCAGGCCCCTCTCCTGGCTCCCAGGGTTTTGCTCCCATCTTTGGCATTCCTTGGCTAGCTGATGCCTCCACCTGACCTCTACCTTCATGTTCACATGGCATGCTCCCTTTGCTTGTGTCTCTGTATCCAAATTCCCCCTTTTATAAGGATAGAAGGCAGACTGGATTAGGGAACCAGCCTACTCTAGTGTGACCTCATCTCAGCTAATTATATCTACAATGACCCTGTTTCCAAGTAAGGTCATGTTCTGACATCCTGGAAGTGAGCTCTTCACTTCAACATATGAGTTTTTTTCTTTTTTGGTGGGGGGGAGAAACACAATTCATCCCATAATACTTGGGCATTGTCCCTCCCTCCCTCCTGCCCAAGAGCAAGGCCTGCCAATTCTTCACCCAGACCACTCTGGTGTGCTGATACTCCACTGTGTCAGCACTGGGGAGGTCTCCACACTGCCTCCTTGTCCCCACTCTTGACAACTTCAGCGCATGCACCAAGGACAGCCAGTGCAATCTGCTAAGAATAGTTTCACATCTGCTCACAAATATCCTAGTTCCTCCTGACTCCC
Organism: Cebus imitator; assembly: GCF_001604975.1. Lineage (NCBI taxonomy): Eukaryota > Metazoa > Chordata > Mammalia > Primates > Cebidae > Cebus > Cebus imitator. The sequence goes on from NW_016107432.1 coordinate 7,198,310, forward strand.
TGAACCTTAGAGGTCCACACTTCCTCCTCTTCTGAAGTTAGGCATGGTCATGGGACCTGCTCTGGCCAATGAAACGTGAGCAGAAGTGATGTGAGTCCTTTGGGGGCGGAAGCTTTCAAAGCCAGCATAATTGTCACCTTCAGTTCTCACTGCTGCACCATGTGGGTGCTTGGCTGGGAGACAGCCCCAGCAGCTGGGGCTCCCGACTGCTCCGATGAACACAGACCCGCTGACTGAGGAAGGATGTACGATGTGGGCAAGACACAAGCAGGGAGATTTGGGTTTGGTTGTTACTGTGGCTAACGTAGCTTATCCTGACGGCGGACTTTAAAGAATATCAATCTGACAATGGTCCCACGGACCACCCTTCAGGTGAGACAGTCTCCAAACTCTCCCACGGCCTGCAAGACCTTGCAAGGGCTGCCCTCTGTGCCCCCAGCCCCCATCTTCCACACTCTGCCTCTCACCATTCTGTGGCCCAGACACTTTTATCAGAATCTCATATATGCCCCTTTCCCCCAGTCAGGGCATTCCTCCATGCTTTCTCCTTTGGTGGGTGCTCTTCCCTACCTTCCCCTTGCTAGAAAGTAAGCTCTGGTGGGTAGCCGCTTCCTCTCTGCTGTTCACAGTGGTGTCCCCGCATCTTAGTGACTACCTGGCACACAGTAGGTGCTCAATAAATATTTGTCGAATGACATTGAATGAATGAGTGTTTGCCCAGCTGAATCCTGCTCCTCCCGAATCTCAGCTCGACAGCGCCTCGTTCATCTGGCAATGACCTGGTGATGTGGCTTTGCCGGGGGGCAGCCTGGGCTGAAGAGGGAGGCTCCCTAGGCTGGCATCCACCTGGCTCTGCCGCCTTTAGCGTGCAGTTTAACCTCTGACCTTCAGACCTGTCATCCGTACAGAGGGGGCATGGGTTTCCAGGGTCGCTGCGTCTTCCTGACCACTGACGGCCAGGACGACCCCTGCCCCGCGTTACCTGCCAGCCCCACTCTCGGAGCGAGCCCCGGAGGGCAGGGACAGCTTCCCGGGGCCCGAGCCTTGACCAGAGCCTGAAAGCCTCTCCCTGGGGCTGCTCCGACTCAGCGAGACGCCCGGGTGCCAGGCGCGGCTGGGGGGCCCTCAGCGCGGTGACCCCAGGTGTGCCCCAGCCGGCCGCAGGCCCAGTGCGCACGCTCCAGCGGCTCCGCGCCTCCTCCCGCGGCGGCAAAACGCTCCCGGCGTCGGCCCGGGGCGGGGGCGGGGCGGGGCGGGCGCCGCGCCCTCCTGCCTGACTGGCGGGAAGACAGACCAATGAGAGCGGCTCCCGGGGGAGGGGCGGGGCCGTGCCGGAGCCGGGCGCCGGCTGCTGAGGGAGCCGCAGCCACCCGCGTGCGGCACGCGCCGGCCGCCTGCCCCGAGCGCGGCCGCCAGCGCCGCGGCCTCTCCACTCCCGCCTCGCCGAGCCGCGCGCGCGACTGCCATCCTCCTCAATTGCTTTTTACGATTTTTTTGTGCATGCATTCATTTTCTGTTCCGTTTTGTCCTTTTTGAGGCGGTGGCGGCGGCGACAGCGGCGTAAGCTCGCAGCGGGGAGGGGGCGGCCGGAGGATGCGGCGCGGGGCTGCGCTCGCTACGCCCGCTGCTGCTGCCCGGCTCGGGCCTGAGCGCCGAGCAGGTGGGTACAGGTGCGCCGGGGAGCGGGAGGAGCGCGCCTGCCAGAGGGAACCCGTGGACCCCGCGACCGAGGGGCGGACCCGGCGGCGAGGGACGCGGCGACCGCTGCCACCCCGCCCCATCGCCCATGTCCCTCTCCTCCGGCCGTCGTGCCCCCTCCGGATCCCCTTCCCCTCTCTCATCCCACCTCGGTGGTCCCCCACCCTTCCGTACCCATCCCCCACTCCTCTTCAGAGCCCCCCTGCAAAATCTCCCAGCCGCTGCGTCGCTTCCCCCAACACCCCCACCCGGCCCCGCCCCCAGCCCCCGTGTCTCCTTCACGCCACCCCTATTTCCACTCCTCTCCAGATTCCGCCCCCAAGCCAAGGAGCGGGAGGGGGGACCCACCCGGTGCCTGCGGGAGTGGCGCGGGGGGCGTGGCCGGCCGGTCCCCTCCGTGTCTTCCACAGGGTAGGTCGCAGCCTCCCAGATCCCCGCCCAGGTGGCAAAGAAAATGGAGCTGGGGACCGCGCCCCGGCGGCGGCGGGGAGCCCGAGGGCGAGGCCGCCCAGCCCACACCCCACCCCACGCACGGCACACGCCGCCGCGGCCCCTGCCACGCACACCCTCGCGCTGCTCCGCCCACGTGGGCGCCGGGGAGGAGGCTGGAAAGATGGGAAGAAAGGCTGGCACCCACCCTCCTGCCGGGCCTGCGCGCCCTGGGCGCACCGGCCTCCGGAGATGGCGCGCAAGGATTGACTCCGTAGTGCCAGACGCCTTGCCCAGCGCCCTGCGTCGGGGCTAGCGGCCTCGCTGACCTGCGTCAGTCAGTGCGCGGCGGCCTCGCCCCCAGCCCCTCGGTCCATTGCTCCATCCTCACTGCTGTGGGCTCCGGAGGATCTGGCCTTGGCAGCCCGGATGGAGGCTGCTTACGAGGCTGGCGCTTCTTTTTGCCTTAGAAGCACCCTGCTCCCCACACACCCCAGCCCGCCCGTCTGAAGGCTGGGCCAGCCTCGGCTCTCCGCCAGCCTCTGCCCGGCTCTCTGAGCTCCGGCAATACTGTATCTAACTGCCAGCCCTCCGCCGCCGCCCGCCCCATCTGTACACACTCGCAGGCACACTGTCCTTGGCCTTTGCCCGTGCTGTGCTCTCTCCGGGAACGCCCTTCCTTCATCTGGACAGCTCCTTGTAGACCAAGGTCAGGGAGATCCCCCTGCCCCTCCTGAGCTTGCCTGGGCGGTGGAGCTGTCCCAGGATACTGTTACCATCTGATGGCCTCCGCCTCCCAGAGCAGAGGAGGAGGTGGAGAGGGCAGGGGCAGCCTCAGCCCCTCTCCCAGGGCTCCCCCAACAGTGAATGTTGGGCATAGCGGGGCCATTCCCTGTAAATCAGAGCAACCCGTTGGTGTGGAGGGCGAGGCCATGGGAGGAGCTGGCCCTTCCTCTGGCTCCCTGGGCTGGTGGGAGTTGGCTCCACTAGCTGGGATGGGCAAGAAGGACGGACACATTCGCGGATGGAGCGGGGAGGTGGAGGGTTAGAATCCTTTCCTAGCAGGGCATTGCCACCCACCTCAAGACCTGTGGGCTCTGCAGAGACTGATGTTGTGGCAGAGGCTTGTGCCTTTTTGCAAGATTTTTGTTGTTGTTGAGACGTGTACGGGTCTGTAATGCTGAACTTCTCCGCTTCAGAGTCTGGGGTAATTCTTACCTGGAGTCTTTTTACAGTAAGCAGCCCCCAAAAGATCACAGTGCGGACCCAATGAATGAGATGATTGCTATTTTCCTCCTTCACAAACCACCCGTGGCTCCCACTGCTCCGACGACCTCACCAGTTCCTCAAATCCTGGCTTCCCTGGGTCATCTCTCCTCTCTCCCCGCCAGGATGTCTCAGCCATACCTGCTGCCTCTGTGTTATGTAGTCATGTTTTCACAATTGGGTTTTTCCCCACGTGCTTTTTTTTCCCCTCTAAAAAAATGTCTCCTCCCTTGTGTATCTGGAGAACGATTCATGATAAAGCCCAGCTCTCAGGATCCATCATCGTGGTTTTCCCAGACTGCTAGAAAGATTGTGTGGATCTCTCAGAACTTTTTATATACATACGGTGTGATTATTTGTGTAGTTTTTCCTTAAGCAGATCTTGCCCACTAGAGACTGGGGACATGGGACACAGGGAGGTGGCCTGAGAGGTGGGCCCACTTTGGTGGGGGCTCTGTTGTCCTGGAGAGGTGACTACACGGACACCGTCCGTGCTGTCAGAGGGCCATGTGCAGGGAGAGAGGGGGACAGGCTCCCCTTGGCCTGGCCAGGAGGGCTGCACGAGGAAGTGGCAGGACCGTGGCCCCACTCTCTTGGTGTGTAAGGGTGGATTGAGCTGTGGGACAAGTGGCAGAGGGAACAATTTCTAATGCATAAGCCAGCAACGTTGGCCACTGCAGGCTATGGCTCTGTTGAACTCCTTGAGGGTGGACCTTGCCTCTCTTAGGGCTTGGAGCCAGACTGCCAGGGTTCCCACTCAGGCCCCGCCTCACTTAACTGTGATTGGGCAAGTGCCTCCCGGCTGGGGTTTCTAACTAAATGGGGGCCTCCCTTGGGGAGACTGAGGATGACTGCAGTGTGCCCCAGTTCTCCTGGGTCATTCTGCTCCCCACAGTGAAAGTGGGATCGACCTGCAGGGCTTCTGAAGTTGGACTCGCTTGTACTTTATCTCTCATCATGGTATGATATTGGGCAAGAGGATTAACCTCTCTGAGCCTCCGTGTCCTGCATAAAAGGGGAAGTGGGATCTCTTCGGCTAGGTTGGTGTGGGGGTCAGATGTGTGGCCCCTGGGCAAAGGTAGCACCTTTATGAGAGTGATGATGGTGAAGAAGCCATGAGAATGTTTATTCCTTTAGCTTTGTCACAGAACAAACTTCCACACCCATATTTGGGGTCCTTCTTTAGCTAACAATGAAACTAATGTCAGAGCAGTGGCCACTGTTGTGGGGGGCTGAGCGGTATGAGGGACAGGCCTAGGTCAGCGGAACTGTGTTGAGGACCAGCTCCCACCGTACTGACAGTGTGACATTGGGCAGGTCACACTGTGCCTCTGTGTTCACTTCCTTTTTCTGGATAAGGGGAAAGAGAGCCATATAAGGAAATGTCATCACTTAACGTCCCGCTACTTTTGCACTAGCCTTGGGTTACCTCATCTTAGCTGCATGGCACCACACAGGGTTAGGTGTATGTGAACACTGGACAGGGAGTCGAGTCTCGGGACACGGGGACTCAGCGGTGGGGCTCCCTGACTCTGGAGCTCAGATGTCGCCCCATGGAGCACACTGACCTCTGGATTGGAAAAACGACCTTTCAACAGGGGTGGCATGAGAAATAAATCAAAAAGCCTTCTCAGTGCTTTTTTTTTGAGACAGAGTTTCTTTCTTGTTGCCCAGGCTGGAGTGCAAATGGCATGATCTTGGCTCGCTGAAACCCCCACCTCCCGGGTTTAAGCAATTCTCCTGCCTCAGCCTCCCAGCTAGCTGGGATGACAGGCATCCACCACCATGCCCAGCTAATTTTTTTGTATTTTTATTAGAGACGGGGTTTTACCATGTTGACCAGGCTGGTTTCTAACTCCTGATCTCAGGTGATTTGCCTGGCTCAGCCCCCCAAAGTGCTGGAATTATAGGCGTAAGCCACCTTGCCTGGCCCCTTCTCAGTGCTTTTAATGGAAGAACGTCACTGTTATGTCGGTAGTGGCCATTGGTGTTGCTGTAAGCAGGGGCTCAGACAATGACCCCAGGGCTGGCCACTGGTGGGACCACAGCATCCTGACTCTATCCCTGGATGTCTTCAGAAAGTATTTTCTTTGCTTATGCTTTTCTGAGGCCAAATGGACAGTGCAGGGGCTGTGGTCAGCAGGGAGGGGCAGGGACAGGGAAGGAGCTCTGGGGGCCTCATGCTGTCAAGGGCTGGGTTAGGAGCCCCTCCTGTAGAAGTCAGGAAACAGAAGTGCTTGCAAGGAGTGGCCACGGAGGTAATTATTAGGTTGGTGCAAAAATAGTCATGGTTTTTGCCATTACTTTTGCACTAACCTCATACTGGAAAGTAGAGGAGAAGGCCTGGGGTGAAAGCACCCAGGGGTACCTCACAGTGTGGGAAGGGCAGCTCCCCAGTGGGGATGGGTTCTCCCTCCTGCCTTTGATATTAGTATTGGTTTTCAGAACTGCAACAAGAAGAATTATGCCTTTCATAAGTCTGCAGAGGTGAATTGACAGAAATGCCATTTTTCTTCATTATAACAGTTAACATGTGTGAATGGCACTTAGCGAGTGCCAGGATCTATGCCAGGGGCTTTTGTTAATAAAATTTTATTAGAATACAGCCATGCCCATTTGTGTGTGTATGGTCTGTGGCTGCATTTGTGCCAGACTGGCAGAACTGAGCAGCTGGAGACATTTACTCTCTGGCCTTTTCCAGGAGGAGTTTGCCTCCCACTGGTCTGTGCTGTTCCTGGCCTGACTGAACCCATTTAGTCCCAGAGGGATGCATGCACCTGCATTTCTATTTTGTAGAGGGGCACAGAGACACTCTGAAGCTCACCACAGGTCACAAAACCAGTATGTTCCAGAGCAGGGATTTGAAGCCAAGAAGCCCACATTCTTTTTTGGGGGGAGGGGACAGGGGCATGGAGATTCATATCTATATTAGCTTCTAATTTAATTTTACCATGTTCAGAGGATGTGGTATGTGTGACATCTATTTTCAAAAATCTGTTGACAATTTCTTGATGGCCTAGCACCTGATCATTTTTCAAAATATTTTTTATCATGGTTGCTATATTAAATATATCAAAATATTTAATCATGGTTAATATATTAACCATTTTTTTTTTGAGATGGAATTTGACTCTTGTTGCCCAGACTGGAGTGCAATGGCTTGATCTCAGCTCACCACAACCCCCGCCTCCTGGGTTTGAGTGATTCTCCTGCCTCAGCCTCCCAAGTAGCTGGATTATAGGCATGCGCCACCATGCCTGACTACTTTTGTATTTTCAGTAGACATTGGATTTCTCCATGTTGGTCAGGCTGGTCTCGAACTCCCAAACTCAGGCGATCCGCCTGCCTTGGCCTCCTAAAGAGCTGGGATTACAGGCATGAGCCACCATGCTGGCCATATTAACCTCTTCTAAGTATACAGTTCAGTGGCATGAATTACATCCACATTGTTGAGCAGCCAGTGCCACCATTCACCTCTAGAACTCTCTATCATCCTTACCTGCAGCCCACATTCTTCACTGATGCCCTGTGCTGTCTTGGGGGAGTTTTGTGCAATAAAACAAATGATAGTGGCATCATAATTTAGCAGAGAAGGCTTTGACATCAGCCTTGGGTTTGAGCACCAGCTCTGCCGTTTACCACCTAATCTTGTGCCATCGGCTGCAGCCCCCCGAACCCTCTGCAACTCAGGTTCCTCATTTGGGAAATGGGGATCACCCCAACCTGGTCCCTGCACATCCCTCAGTTGTGAGGATGAGACCAGAGAACGGAGGTGAAAGGGCTAGTCTAGTATCATCCAGTGGACAGCAGCTGCCATGCCTGGCCCTTTTGTTGGGCACCACCACCCACTTGTGTTAGATCCACCCATTCCTCTCTGTGTGGTCCAAGGTGGCCCCTTTATCCTTTCCAGACCTTGCAAGCATCCTCAGGACCCACTGCACATCCTAAAACTTCCAACTGGCCTGGGAGGACCGGGGTACAGGCCGCCTGCTCTCCTGTCTCCCCTGTGGCTTAGAGTGGCTGAAGGGCCACTTTAAGGAATGAAAGGGGTTTTGTGTGCACCAGCCAGGGACTGCCAGCGGGTGTTTATTGTGGTAGAAATACCCTTGTGCCTGCTAGGTCAGAGGGAAGCGTTGGCTCAGTGTGCTGGCCTCTGCGCCTCTCCCTTGGCTGCATTTTGAGTCAGGAGCCTGAACTGGCCCCTGGTCCCTCCTCAGAGCTTGGAGGCATCAGTGGGTGGGAGGCATCACTACAGGGTGTCCTTCCTGTGAGGACTGTGAAGGGTTGGCAGTGGAAGCAAGGAGCGAGCTGGTAAGTAGCTTTCCGCTTCTTTTTACCCTTGGGCTTCTGTGTCCCGTCTTCTCCTGCTCTATCCTGTTGCATCTGGTGACTGGTAACCCTTCTCTGTGTGTTCCGACCTGGGATTGTATTGAATGAGATCATAACCTGTGTCTTCCACTGAAGCAATTCTTTTCCCCCTTCTTTTTCTTAAAAAAAAAATTGAGGTGAAATTCAATGACACTAAATTAACCGTTTTAAATTGTACAATTCGGTGGCATTTAGGGCATTCACAGTGTTTTGCAACTATCACCTTTATCTAGTTACAAAACATTTTCGTCAGTCCCGAAGATAACCCTGTACCCACAGGCAGTCACTCCTCAATTCCCCTCTCTCCTGCCCCGGCACCCATTCATCTGCTCTCAGTCTCCTTGGATTTGCCTATTCTGGATATTTCATAGACATAGAACCAGATTGCATGTGGCTTTTTGTGTCTGGCTTCTTTCACTTAGCCTGATATTTTCAAGGTTCACCCGTGTTGTAGCAAACGTCAGTGCTTCCTTCCTTTTTATGGCTGAGTAGTATTCCATGGTCTGTATGTAACGCAGTTGACCATTCATTTGTGGATGGACATTTGGGTTGTTCTCACCTTTGTGGCTGGTGTTGGAAGCACTGCTCAGGGTGTTAACATTTTCTTTCCAGGGCTTTGGCTGCCCAGGTCCTGTTCTGCAGGCTCTTCCTGTCTCTCCTCCCTGCTCACTAATATGTCAGTTCAGCCCCTCATGATCAGCCCTGTGCTGGGGGCTCCCAGCCTTGACTTGTCCTTGAAATCTGCAGAATGGTTTGTTGGCTCCTCATTTTCCAAGCAAAAGCGTGGGAGTGCCCCAAGCAGGAGGGATGAAGTAGGAGCCAGCCGAGTGCCCCAGAGAGGCAGCTGGCACAGTGCGGGGAGCCCTGGCCGCCTTTCTGTCGGCTGCTGGAGCACACTGGATTCTTGCTGCTCAGAGCGCTTGTGTGAGCTGCTTGCTGCCTGGAATGTTCTTCCCCTGCCCTGGCCCAGACTGGCTTCTTTTCATCCCTCCTGTCTGTATTAGTCAGGGTTCTCTAGAGGGACAGAACTAATCAGATATATATGTCTGTGAAAGGGAGTTTATTAAGGAGAATTGACTCACCGATCACAAGGTAAAGCCCCGTGATAGGCCGCCTGCAAGTTGAGGATAAAGGAAACCGGTGGCGGACCAGCCTGAGTCCCAAAACCTCAAAAATACGGAAGCCAACAGCACAGTCTTCAGCTTGTGGCCAAATGCCCGAGAGCTCCTGGCAAACCACTGGTGTAGGTCCAAGAGTCCAAAAGCTGAAGACTTGGAGTTCGATGTTCGAGGGCAGGAAGCATCCAGCACGGGAGAAAGATGGAGGCCGGAAGACACGGCAAGTCTGCTTTCCCAACTTCCCCTGCCTGCTTTATTCTAGCGACGCTGGCAGCTGATTAGATGGTACCCACCCAGATTGAGGGTGGTCTGCCTCTCGCAGCCCACTGACTCAAATGTTAATCTTGGGCAACACCCTCACAGACACACCCAGGATCAATACTTTGCATCCTTCAGTCCAATCAAGTTGACACTCAATATTAATCATCGCAATGTCTCAGCCTAAATTTCTACTCCTAGTGGAGGTCTTCTCTGACTGTCCCAGATAGCGGCTGTGCCCCTGGTCCTCATCAGTACCCTGTTTGCTTTTGAGAATAATCATGATCTGAAATGATTTTATTCTCATTCCCCCTCCCCAGAAGCTAGAATCAAGCACTATGAGGGCAAGAACCCTGCCTGTGGGGTTTCCTCTCCTCTGTCAGCACATTGGCACAGAGCAGGTGTTCAATAAGTAATCACTGCTATTGACTTAATTTCCGAACTCCACCCTGCTAGTTCTGTGATCGAGTGCTCCTTCCTTCATCTTTCTGAGCTTCACTTCCTTCTTTTGTGAAATAAAGAGACTGTCCCTATCTCTTGGTTTTGGATGCTGACCAAAACCAGAACAGGCTCACTGGTGTCTGCACGCAGTGGGTGTTTGTCAGCCGGTGCTGCTGCTGGTGTTACTTGTGGAAGTCATGGTCATCGTGATTGTGAATGAGTTTCCTAATGCCAGATGACTCATACACTTGTCCTGACACCACCAGGGGACCTCCTGGAGCCAAGCTGTCCCATTCCAGTAGCCAACTGCCGCTAGGGGCTATTGAGCACTGCAGTGTGGCTCCTGTGGATTGAGATGGACTGTGAGTGAAAAATACACCCTGGCCGTGTGTGGGGGCTCATGCCTGTAATCCCAGCACTTTGGGAGGCTGAGGCGAGTAGATCACCTGAGGTCAGGAGTTCGAGACCAGCCTGGCCAACAAGGTGAAACCCTGTCTCTACTAAATTTACAAAAATTAGCTGGGTGTGGTGGCAGGTGGCTATAATCCCAGCTACTCGGGAGGCTGAGGCAGGAGAATTGCTCGAACCAGGGAGGCAGAGGTTGTAGTGAGCTGAGATCCCGCCATTGTGCTCTAGCCTGGGTGACGAACAAAACTCCATCTCAAAACAAAACAAAAACAAAACAAAACAAAAATAAAAAAATGCCCCTGAGCTTGAAAACATGAAGAAAACCAGAATGTAAACAATCTTAGTAACAATTTTAACGTGAATTGCACTTTGAAATGATGCTGTTTTGTATATATTGGGATAAATGAAATGTATTATTAATTTCACCTTCTTTTTACTTTCTAAAATGTGGCTACTAAAAATGTGAAATTACACGTGGCATGTACGTTGTATTCCTCTGGGCCTTGCTACTGTAGCTGTAAGTGCCAGAGGGCAGGGTCCAGACTCAGGTCTGTGGGGCTCACCCCCCAGTTCGGCCTTCTATGAGGTCTGTGACCTCAGGCACGTTGATGAAATGGTTTTTGTGCTTCAGTTTCCTCCTCTGTAAACAAGAAGCTCAGCCTGATGACAATGACAATGCACCTTTGAGGGCCACTTTGTGCCCTGCTAGGATCTGGGGCCCGCTGAGGACAAGGGGTGGCAAGGTCTCTGCCCACAGCAGCTGATGTTCTGGGGAAGGGAAGACCCACATCCTCTGCAGTTGAAATACAGAGGCTGACCCTGGCACTAAGCCTGTGATGAGTTCTCTGGAGGGTGTCAGGAGGGAGATGCAGGGGACAGTCACACTGGTGGTGGGAGCTGCGTCTCTGGTTGTGAGCCCTCGGGAAGGCCTGGTAAGGAGCACAGGGATGGAGCTGTCTGGAGCCTGAAGCATGGTAGGCTCTCACTCACTGGCAGCCAAGCCCATGACTTTGGCCTGGCCCAGGAGTGTCAGGCCACTCTATTGCCTCTCTGCCACTCAGCCTGTGTCAGCCTTTTGCAATATTCATTGCACGAAGATTTAAGAGTTTGCAACCTCATGTTCATTTTCTGCAGTCCCTGCATCCCGCAGTGTGGGCGAAGCTGCTGTGTATCCCCGTCCCGGAACTGCCCCACACTGGCTCTGATTGCTGAGGGCGGTTGATTCTCAGGATGTGGTGTAGGCTGCCTGTCCTCTTGTTTGATGCACCTCCTCTGCTCTGAACCCCATCTCCGCTGCTTTCTGTCAGGCCTAGGAGGGGGCTAGGAGCTGAGTTCCCGACCTAGCCAGGAGCCACGAGGGAGATATGTCACATCACTCTGGGAGCTCCAGTGTCCTGGGGTATCACCCCGTCCCTATCACTGGGTGTATATGCTTGCTCCACGTGGAGAGATGCCTGGGGATACCTTTGTCCTGAGGTTTGCCGGGGTTGGCTACCGCTGTCATCCTCATTTTCCTCATGCACACCTGCAGCCTGGCATCGTGCTGCCTGCTAGGGTTGGGGGTGAGAGGTAGGGTGTGGCCACAAATAATCAGGAATAGCCCCAGGTGATTGTGGAGGATGGCAGCAGACCTTTCTCCCCAGCCCTCTCCTTGGACCTCCACTACCTCCTTGCTGGGGAATGAGTGACTTATCTGAGCTTTCACAGGGAGAAATGGCAGTGGTGGGTTCAACCTAGCTCTGGCTACTCCTAAGGGTGCTGTTCACCTATGCAGAGAGTGTAGGGTGAGCAAGTCTAGCGAGGAAAAGTGCAGCATGGGACGTTGTTAATACAATTGCATTTATTGGGGATTTTTGTTGAAGTAGATTTTAGCTGCTCTTGCCACAAAAAATGTGTAACTATGTTAGATAGAGAGATATGTTAATCTGCTTCACTATAGTAACCATCTCATGATCTATATGCAGCCCATAACATCATGTTGTAAATTTAGCCTGGCATTCCAGCCCCCGTGGCCTGCTCCCAATTCAGTTCCCATTATTTCCCCCATGAACCAGAGCCCTCTTCTGAGGTGCCACTCCCTCCATCCTTCTTGGGCCCCAGAGAGACCCACTTACTTACCCTACAAATGAGGATTGAATGAATGGAGTCATCAGGGCTGGATTAAGATAGGCCCAGGGGCAGGGGAATGGACTAATGGGCCTTCCTTTCTCCTCTGATTTTCCAGTGTGGCATGGCCTACCCTGCCTCCCTCTCCTGCCGTGCCTGCTGCAGTGCTGTGTCCAGCAACACTGTCCCTGGTTGCTCTCGACTGAGCCAGGCCTTTGCACATGCTGTTCCCTTTGACAGATCTGCCTGTTTGCCTCCCCCAACCCCATCCATTTGTGCTTAAGATCCATCATGTGCCTTCCTCCAGAAAACTCCACCTCCAGGCTGGGCCAGGCATAATCCTAGGGCTCTCACTGCCCCATGCCACCCTCTGCCCTGGCCAGTGTGTATTGCAGCTGCCAGTGACTTGTCTGACTCCCCTGCTAGACAGAGGGCTCTCTGAGGGTAGGAATGCCTTCCAATTCACACTGGGACTCTCAGAGCCTGGCCAGGGCAAGGTGCACAGTAGGTGGTTCATAGATTTTCGGCTTTTAGTCTCAGATTCCCATAATGTCAGTGTTGGGAGGGACCTTAGCAGGAGCACAGTATGTTCTCACTATTGCTTGCGTCAGGTCTGGCCTGTGCTTACAAAACATCACTGTGTTCTCTGCAGAAGATACTTCTAGTGACAGTCAATTGTCAGAGCCTCAGATACCATAATGCTTGGGGTGGGAATACCCCAGATTGTTGTATCAGTCCAGAGATGACATTTGTGAAGGTTCTGTAAAACTCAGTTTCCCTTTCCCTCCTCAGACTGGGATTTCGCTACCTTACAGTGCGGACTGCTTTTAGTTTAAGGCAGCAGAAAAACGTTAGAACGCTGTTCTTCAGAAACAAACCATTTTCCTGTGTTCCCGGAAGGTCATATTTCTTATTCCATTAGCCTGGTTTTTCTCTGTCTCACAGCCTGTACCCTCTGAATGCACTTTGGAAGACAAACCTTCTTTCTGGATATTGGCAGGACTGCTTTGTGGGGCCAGGGCGCCTGGTGAGTGAGCTCATTATGCCCAGCGGTAATTGGGTTTCTGCAGCAAGTCTTGGAGCCTTCCAGGCTCAGGGCTTGACATGGTTCTTTTTGCCAAACAGATATCTTATTTTAAAAGGGCCTGGATGCCCCCACATTGTGCCTAATCTATTTAAACCACTGGGCAGATGTGTGCTTTCCTGACATGATCTATCTCTCCCAGGAAATACCATAGGCACCCAGGATGAACAGAGTCTTTGAGGGCCTGTGCATTGCAGAGCCCCTGATTTTTCAATAGGGATGGCTAAAAATAAATGCAAGACACTTCAGACTGAAGACACAAACAAGTCTTATAGCTGGATAGGATATTAGAAATTAGATATTAGAATTACTCTAGCCAGAAGATGGGGGAGGGATGCTGTTGCCCCAAGCCTCAGGTGCCCCAAATTAATAAGTTGTTGTTCACTTGGAATTTCACAATTCATTTCCTCCTGGGTTGTAGCTTCCCTTAATCATTGTTAGTGAGCAGAAGGCTTTGGGGGTATGCTAAGAGGTTGAGTGGCAAGGAGGTTTGGGGTGTGTTAGGTCACTCTTAGGCAGGGATATGGGCTGAATGGTTTGGGGTGGTGTCTTATCTGTCTATTGTGGCAAGTGCTGAAAGGACCTCTGCTTATCAGAGCGTCCTGAGCAGAGGTGTCCATGAGAACAATGCCACAGCATTTGAAAACATCCACATCGTGGACTCTGTTATGAATCCTGACTATCCCTTCTCACCTTATTCTGAAGCACTGAGCTGTCTCCACACTTCCAGTCACCACATGTCACAAAGGGGATCTCCAAAATACTATGACCCCATTCTGCCTTCTTGTAAAAAGGTCAAGCTGTAGACTTCCAATCTTCCAAGCCAGGAAGCTGGTAGTGGACATTTTTGCAGATGTTGTTCAGAGACGATTGGATAAATAATTGATTGGCTCTCATTTACTGAAACCAAAAAGAAAAAAAATCATGACAGATTTGAAAAGTAGCCATTCAAGAAATTTAAAATTGTCAGACAGGTAATTTTGCTATCTAAATTTAAAAGAAATACCTCCTTGAAGTCGTTGCTCCTGACTTATATGGCAAACATGGCACCTGATTCATGTAATACAATAGAAGGCAGTAATGGAAGAGTAAAGGATAAAAAAGACATGAGGCATATTGAAAACAAAAAGTAAAATGGAAGACATAAGTCCAACTGTGTCAATACTATTAAAGATGAATGGGTTAATTAAGCCAATCAAAAGGTAGATGTTGTCAGGGATAAAATATATGATCCAAATATATGCTGTCTTAGTCCTTTCAGGCTGCTATAGCAAATCACCTTAGACTGGGTAGCTTATAAACAATAGAAATTCATTTCTCACAGTTCTGGAGGCTGGGAGGTCCAAGATTAAGGCACTGGCAGAGTCAGTGGCTACTGAGGGCCTGCCTCCCCATAGATAGTAGTCTTCTTGCTGTGTTTTCACATGGTAGAAGGGGTGAGCTAGCTGCCTAGGGTTTTTTTTTTTTTTTTTAAAAAAGGGCGCTAATCTCATTTATGAGGGCTCACCCTTGTGACCTAATCACTTGCCAAACACCTCACCTCCTAATGCTGTTATACAGATAACTAGAAATATATGAATTCTGGGGGGAGGATGTAAACATTCTGATCATAGCACTATCTGCAGGAGACACACTTTAGATTCAAGGATACAAACAGATTGAAAGTGAAAGGATGAGAAAAGATATAGCATGCAAATAGCAACCATAAGAAAGCTAAGGGGCTATACTGATATTAGACAAAATGAGTTAAAAAAAGTTACTAGAGATAAAGAGCAACATTTTATAATGAAAAGAAGTTCAATACATCAGGAATATGTAACAATTATAAACAATTATATGTCATTAGGTGTTTGCATCTAACAACAGAACGCCAAAATATATGAAGCAAAAACAGACAGAAATCGGCTGGGTTTGGTGGCTCATGCCTGAAATCCCAGCATTTTGGGAGGCTGAGGCGGGCAGATTGCTTGAGCTCAGGCGTTTGAGAACAGCCTGGCAACATGACGAAACTTTCTCTACAAAACAATACAAAATTAGCCAGGCATGGTGTTGTGTGCCCGTAGTCCCAGCTACTGTACTTAGGAGGTTGAGGTCAGAGGATCACCTGAGCCTGGGGTGGTTGACGCTGCAGTGAGCTGTGATTGCACCGCTGCACTCCAGCTTGGGCAATACAGTGAGTGATTGTCTCAAACAAACCAGCAAACAAACAAAAAATATGACAGAAATGAAGGGAGAAATAGATAATTTAACAATAATATTAATAAATTAAAATGGATATGCCAACACCCACTTTCCATAATGGGTAGAACAACTCTACAGGGATCAACAGGGAAGCAGGGAACTTGAAGTTCCTGGTCCACCATTAGAACTGGTCCACCATTAGACCTGACGGAACCCTATAGAATACTTGACCAATGGCCTGAGAATAAATATTCTTCTTTAGTGCCCATGAATCATTTTCCAGGATAGACCATATGCTAGGCCCTAATACAGCCTTAGTAAAATTAAAAGGAAATAAAACAAGAAACTAAAAACCAAAGCATGTTCTGTGACTGCAATGCAATGAAGTTAGAAGTCAGTAGCATCAAGCAGCTCCTGGCCTGTAGCTGATGTTCGGTTCTTGCCAGTCAGACACCGAAGGCCCCCACTTTTCCCTTCCTGTCCCATCCTCCATCACTCCTGCTTGCCCCTTCGCTTCCCTTTTATAACTGACTACTTGGCTACTTCCCTGACTCTTCCCGCCTCCTTTTCCAACTTCCATGTTTTTGCTCACCATCCCACTTTCCTGGAATGCCCGTTCCTCAAACTTCCCCACCCTACTGTGCCTCCCAGTCCGCATCCTGCCCATCCACCTGATGTGCCCCTGGCCAGCTCCAGGAAGCCTTGTCTGCTGCTCCTCCATTCTCCTCACCTCAGCTGGGAGCTTTCCCTGCTTGGGACTTGTGTAATTCTCACCACACTTTGTTCGTTCTCCTTCCTGTGGCCCCAACCAGCCACTGTGTTGGGTGTCTGGCTGTGTCCACTTTTATCTCCATTACTGAATGGAGTGCCCCTTTTCTCCCTCTTATTGTCCAGCACAATTGTGAAATGACCTCCGCACTGAGGTAATTAAAAAAAATGTCCAGTCTGAACCAGCCTCACATTTAATTGTAGTCTATAAATATTTTCTCAATGTAGTTTTAATAGTTTAGATAGAAAACTTGGCTGTGGGCTGTTAAAGGTATTGCCTAGAACACCTTAATGAGCCTTATCAGGAAGGTTTGTAATGAACAGATCAGAGATGTGGCTCTCAAAATGAGGTCCCAGACCAGCAGCAGCCTCACCTGGGAGCAGCTCAGAACCACATGTCCTCTGGCCCCACCCTGATCTCCTGGGACTCTGCAGCTGGGGTCTGGCTTTTAAAGAGCCCTCGGAGCAATTCTGATATATTCTCCAGTTTGAGAACCAGGGCAGACAGGGCTGGTTCCCACTTGTATTAGTAAGGGTTCTTTAACGGGACAAAACTAATAGGATATGTATATAGGATATATATATATTTGAAAGGAAGTTTGTTACATGATCACAAGGTGAAGTCCCACAATAGTCCGTCTGCAAGCTGAAGAGCAAGAAAGCCAGTCCGAGTCCCAAAACATCAAAAGTGGGAAAGCCGACAGGGCAGCCATCAGTCAGCGGCCCAGGGCCTGAGAGCCCCTGGCAAACCACTGCTGTGGGTCCAACAGTTAAAAAGGTGAAGAACTTGGAGTCCAATATTCGAGGGCAGGAAGCATCCAGTACAGTAGAAAGATGGAGGCAGAAGACTCAGCAAGTCTCTTTCCAGCTTCTCCCTGCTTTATTCTAGCTGTGCTGGCAGCTGATTAGATGGTGCCCACCCAGATGGAGGGTAAGTCTGCCTCTCCCATCCACTGACTCAAATGTTCATCTCCTTTGGCAGCAGCTTCACAGACACACCCAGGATCAATACTTTGTATCCTTCAGTCCAAGCAAGTTGACACTCAGTATTAACCATCACCCCTACCCTGTAGTTATGCATTCTGTTTGGCCATTTCTAAAATAGTTGAAAATTGGTTGCTTCCTTCAATAGGCACAATCACTCCTGCTCCCTTGCTGAATCTACAGGTGAGCAAAGGAGACCCTTGTTTCCTAGAGTGCAGATGGCAGGTCTTCCATCCATATAAGCACACATCCCACACTGGTACTTAGGGTGAAGGGTGTGCTTGGCTTTGAGTATTTTCTTGAGGAAGGGGGAGAGCACCTTGGCTTTTCTACTGCGCTCTCCTTGCACCCTCCCTCTTTGTGAAGATGAGCTGTATTGTCATTTCTAGGAAAGGAGGGAAGGCGGCAGAGTCTGAAAACCAAAAGTGGGCTGGGAGTGGGGAGGCCTGGTTCGAGTCCTGCCCCCTTCCTGGCTGTGGTGCCTGGGAGCAGGAGTGTCTGCCGTGTGCTGGGCAAATGGTTTCTGCCTATTGAGAAGGGATGATACTCACAGAACAGTGTGATATCCTCACTCCTCTTTGGGTTTGTCTTCCCATCTGCAAAATGAAGTCTTTTCAAAAGCAAAAGTTTTGATAGCTAAACCACTCTGCTGCAATATACAAAACAGAGAATGGGTGGTTTATTCTCACATTTATCTTAGGCCTTTAAACTGACAGCATTCACTAGTTGTAAGGTCAACGAGGACAGTGAGGTTGCTCTGATGAATTTAACTTTCAAACGAAAAGTGTGGAGTGACAGTTGCAGTCTGAACAGCTGTGACATCCTGAGTATTTGTTGTGGTTGTGAAAATATTCTGTTGTGATGATTTGCATACCGCATTTGTGATTCTGTTTTTGGGAGTGACTTGTCTTGTGTTCTCAGAGTGCATTTCACTGGAGATGACAGGAGAGGCCATACCCCAAACCCTGCACAAAGCCGAGTGTTCACCTGGGAGCCCAGGTCCCTGCAGTGAGGCCTATCAGGGTGAATATTAGGTTTGCAGCCCATTTAAGTTGGTGTGATGTTTGTAGTTTAAAATTATTACACCTTGAAAAAAGAAATCAATTATTTGTTGCTCCAGACCTTTGATCCCTGCCCCCCCACTGAACATCTTCAAGGAGCACCAGGGCTCTGTGGAAGGTGGTTTGAAAACCAAGTCCCAGCACCCTGAGTGCTGAAGGTTTTATTCCATTTTATTTTTTTAAATTATTAATTAATTAATCCATTTTTGGAGACAGAGTCTCGCTCTGTCACCGAGGCTGTGGTGCAATGGAGTGATCTTGGCTCACTGCAGCCTCTGTCTCCTGGGTTCAAGTGATTCTTGTGCCTCAGCCTCCCAAGTAGCTGGGATTACAGGTATGTGCTACCACTCCCGGATAATTTTTGTATTTTTAGTAGAGACAGGGTTTTACCATGTTGGCCAGGCTGGTCTCGAACTCCTGAACTTAGATGATCTGGTCGGCCTTGGCCTCCCAAAGTGCTGGGATTACAGGTGTGAGCCACAGTGCCTGGCCCCGTTCCATTTTAGACATCAGCCAGCACCCCTTCACAGGGCACCTGTGTGTCTTGTCATCTGCCTGTATCGCGTGTAGCTCTTCGTTCTGTCTCAACCTTCAGGAGTCCTCATATTACTAAGATGGGACCTGGGAACCTGGATCCTCCAGGACCATCACTGGCTGAGCTGAGCTGAGCTGAGCTGAGCTGAGTGGGAGGAAGAGCTGCCTTGGGAATCGGCACTGACCTGACCTCCAAGTCTCTGCAAGCAGACCTGGAGGGACCTGTGCCTTCCTAGGTGTCTCCAGGTCTTATCTGCTCCCTTCTTCCTTGGGATGGCTGTGGAGTTATAGGGAGTGTTTGGGAAAAGGAACAGTGTGTCTAGAAATGGTGATACATTTCTGAAACTCACACCAGACTCCAGGGGCTCTCCACTGGTCCAGGATAAAGCATAGACTCCTTGTTGTCACATATGCGGTCTCATCTCCTGTTGCTCCCACTGTTACCTACTGTCTCAGTCCATTTGCCTGCCATAGCAGAAATACTATAGACCAAGGGGCTGAAACAAGAGAAGCTCATTTCTCACTGTCCTGGAGTCTGGAAGTCTGAGATCACAGTGCCAGACAATTTGGCTCATGGTGAGGACCCTCTGCCTGGTTCACAGGTGGCTGCCTTCTTCCTGGAGAGAGAGAGAGAGAGGAAGTAAGCTTTCTCATGTCCCCCTCCTTTAAAAAAAATTTTTTTTTTTGAGACAAGGTCTTACTTTATTATCCAGGCTGAAGTGCAGTGGTGTAATCATGGATCATTGCAGCCTTGAGCTCCCAGGCTCATGTAATACTCCCACCTCAGCCTCCCAAGTAGCTGGGACTACAAATGTGCACCACCACACCTGGCTGATTTTTTTATTTTTTGTAGTGATGAGGTCTTATTATGTTGCCACGGCTGGTCTTTAACTCCTGAACTCAAGCAACCTACCGTCCTCAGCCTCCCAAAGTGCTGGGATTACAGGTGTGAGCCACTGAGCCTGGTCTCCTGTCCCTTCTTATAAAGTCACTAGTCTCATCATGAAGGCATCACCCTGATAACCTAATTACCCACCAAAAAGGTTAGAGTTTCATTGTATCAATTTGGGGAGGACATACACATTCAGTCCATAACACTGTCTCTTACCTTACGGCATCATCTGCCCTCCCTGAACTTGCCCTGACCCATCCTCCTCCTGTCTGCACAGGCTCATCTCCTTGGGCATCACCAACCCTCCCAAGGCCAGGGTGGGTTCCTCTCTGTACAACTGTCTGTCACAGACATGGTCACAGTGTGTGACTGATGCCTTTCACAGTCTTCTTCCCCACTGGCTGGAGCTCTTCAAGGGAAGAAGCTGTGTGAGATTCATGTTTTAGGCTCAGCACAGGTCTGGTATGGAACAGGCACGAGGATGCTGTTGAATGAATGAATGAACGAATGGAGCTTGTGTTGCTGCTGCTCTCCCTGCCTGATGCTTATTGATCTTTCTTCGACCTCTGCTCCTCCATCTGCATGTCCTTATTTCACCCCTGCCAGAGCCCACTTCAGATGTCCCTTCCTTCACCACGCTGGCACCCGTAGCCCTTGGTCTCCCAGTTATCACCTGGGCTTGTTACAGTGTCTCCTTTGCTTGGCTAGGAGCTCCTCAAGGGTGTGGGGGAGCCATCGGGGTACTGAGGGACTCTACGAATGTCTGCACCTGAGAAGGACTTCCTTCTCTACTGAGCTGGTAGTAACCTGATAGTGACCTGGTAGTAACTTGGCAGTAAGCTCATCTTGGTTTGTTGGCTCCAGGCCTGTAATTAGTGTTACTCTTTGAGCCCCTGGTCTCTTCCTACCTGTCTTAGCATGACTCCCCCTCCCCCCTTTCTGGAGCTGCTTTCTTGAGAGGAAGCCTGGCAAATGTGAACTCTATGCCTTCCATCTATCAGTGTGTCTCATAAAGCCTGTGTACACAGCAGGTGCTTGGTAGGTGTCTGTCCAGGAGCACCCTGTTCAGCATGTAGGCATATCAAGCCACATGGGGTGGCTGGTATAGAAGGAATATAAAAACCACAAAAAGAAGTTGCCCTTTGCCTGGAAGTCACTGACTACCCCTTCTTGTTCTTGGTGGTGTGGTTACTTGCTAGTCTCTTGACTCATTTCAGCAGAGGTAAGACAGAAACGACCTGATGCCTGGGGCCTTTTCTGGGACTTCTTAAGGGGCCTTTGCACATTAATAAAGGGGAGATTCCAAAATGATGCAATGAGTTGGCCAAGAGCCAGCAAGTAGCAGTTGAAAAGCAAAGGTTTTTATACTCAGCTTGGAACTTGAGCAGCTAGGCTTCTTCCCGCACAGCATGCTATGGTTCTCTGAGAGCAAAGCATATTGACAAAATTAAATGTCCCTGAATTAGCTGCAACATCCACTTGCTACAGCCTCTACCCCCACTTGCTAATTGGGTCATGTTGCTAATTGGGTCAAAGTACTTCACCCCTTCCTGCTGGGACATTACATTGGGGGTGCTAAGAATACCCATGCCACAGGGCTGCAGAATACTAGGTAATTTGGAGAGTTTGGGACAGTTCCTCCTACACAGTCAGTGCTATATTACTTGGTACATGCTTGTTGAATTGTAGTAAATTATCTGATGAGAGAGGGGTGTGTGTTGTTATGGTACTTAATTCTTCTTGTAGCACAGGTGTTGGTCCCCATTGCCCATCCCCCGCCTCCAAGTTTCTCTCCTGTTCAGCACCTGATAAGATTTTATAGTGAAAAGCTCAATAAGAAAGAAGACTGCACGTGTACAGAATGTTCTAAAGGAAGCTTCATTATGTTCCCTTGGATGTTGATAAACAACTCTCATTTCTGTTTGATGAGCATTTTACATGGGTTCTGAGCTATAAGTAGCATCAGAAATTGTTTGTGTTTGTGGGTGTGTTTGGTGGGGAATTGAAGTAGGTGGTTTTCTGACGATATTGGAAGCATTTCATGAACTGGGATATTCTGAAACTGCTGTTTTATGAAACTGTTGGGGCTAATTCAGTGGCACTTAATTTTCTGTCAATATGCTTTGTTCTCAGAGGGCCATGGCATGTTGTGCAGGAAGGAGCCTGCTGTTCATCCCTGAAAATGTTCTTGGGTGCTTTCTATCCCTAGGACCAGCATCAGGTGTGATGCTGGTCCTAGGGATAGAAAACAAAACACAGTTCTTTGGGTAGCTGGGAACTGGTCTTAGATTCACAGAGACCTGGGTTCAAGTCCTGACTCTGTCATTTATAAGCAATGGCTCTTAGGAAAGTGACTTCACCACTTTGAGCCTCAGTTTCCTTATCTGCCAAATGGGGATACTACTGTTACCTGTTTTACAGGGAGGCTTTGAGGATAGATTGAGATGAGGTGCACCCAGCATACTGCCTGGGATAGAATAGGCACTTCTGAGTGGCAGCTCTTGGTTGAGCTGTTGCTTTTGGTCTGGGGGAGGAGTGATACCCCAAGAGACCCATGCAGTCTGACTCAGGCCACTCCTGGACAACTTCCCTTCTCTTGTTGTCTGCCTAGCACAATGAGCAGGGTCACTTTTTGCAGAGGAGGTGGGTGTGTGTCAGGGCAACAATGGGCTTGATTTCCTGTGGGTTTGTGGCTTTGCAGTGTTGTTCCTTGACAGTGCCTGTGGGGGTGTCGAGAAGGTAGAGGAGGGAGGTGGTGGTGGATGGAGCAGGGTCTACCTGTCTGGGGCTCAGCCTTCCTGTCCCATCTAGTCTGCCTCTTGGCTGTTGCATTTACTGGATGCTAACCTGGGTGGGTGCTTTAGGTTCCTCTCTAAGCTTCTCAGCCACCATGCAAGAAGGTACGAGGAAACCAAGACCCCATGAGGTTAAGCAGTCTTTTAGGGGTTAGAGTTAGTGAGTCTGGGGTTTTGAGACGAGATCTCACCCTCTCTCTAGCCACACAGGCCTGCACAGGTGGTTTCAGTGAAGGTGGCATGGGAGAACTATGGTGTGCCTGTGGGTCCTTCCAAGACCATTTCATGAAAAAGAGCAACAAAGGTTTGAAAAGCACATTCTAGTCTTTTCTCAACCACTCTCTGAACATATTCTCCAGTTTTATTTTTGTCCCTGGAATGTGCTATACCAGCTTTGTAACCTGATCTTTTTGGATGTGGCAATCAATTCCAAAGATATCCCAGAGAAACAATTAGTAAATGAATGACCGAGTGTGCCCTCTGAGCCAGGCACTGTGACAGGGCAGGGAGACAGTTGGTGAACAACCCCGTGTGAAGAGGGAGGGACCCTGACCAAGTACAAGGTGCTCTGAGGTTGGGAGATGGGGGAGGTTTGTGTGGGATGATGTCAGTGGAGGTGTCTCTGAGGACATGACCTGGAGAATATGGCAGGGTATATTAGTTTATTCTCACCTTGCTAATAAAGACATACCAGAGACCGGAATTTATAAAGAGAAGAAGTTTAATTGACTCACAGTTTTGCATGGCTGGGGAAGCCTCAGGAAACTTACAATCATGGCGTTAGGGGAAGCAAACACATCCTTCTTCACATAGCAGCATCAAGGAGAAATATGAGAGCAAAGTGAAGGGGGAAGCCCCTTATAAAACCATCAGATCTTGTGAGAACTTACTATCACAAGAATAGCATGGGGTAAACTGCCCCCATGATTCAATTACCTCCCACGGGTCCCTCCCCCCACACATAGGGGTTATGGGAACTACAATTCAAGATGAGATTTGAGTGGGGACACAGCCAAACCATATCACAGGATAGCAAAGGAAAAGCTGCTTTCCTAAAAGGTAGCCAGATCTCTCAATTCAAAAATGAGATACCAACATTAAGGAATCTTTTTTTTATACCCATGGGGGACATGGCTAATTATATCAAAGTCTTGGGCTTCTGTTTCCTTCTCTTCTATTCCTCCACCCCAGGGAGGAGGGACAGGGACAGGAAGCAGGAAGTGGGCGTGGCCAAGGAGGCAGGGTTAGGGGTTGGACAGGAAGTAGAAAGGAAGGAGTCTTATTTGACTTTAAAAGTCTGCAGGAGGAAGTGAAGCTGGATGATGCACCTGGAAGAGGAAGCATCAGGTTGAGGGGTTAGGATTAATCCCACCTCTTCTGCACAAAATTAACTTTGAGTTGAGGCATCTTGGCTGGGGCCAGGGAAGAGAGGCGTTGTGGGCAGAGGGATGGCCTGCCGCATGTGCAGATGCTCAGAAGCAGTGCAGAGGCAGGGGCTGCCCAGGTCACTGTGAAGATGATGGCTCTGATTTGAGTAGTGGCATTGGTGGTGGAGTGGTTGCATTGATGTTTGGGGGATGCAGCCATTATTAGTATGGCTATTACCTGCCTCAGTCTGTGGGAGGGGCTGCTCTGCTTCAGACCCTGCGGTGGATGCCTTTATTTGTTTAATCCACGCAGCCTCATGACAGAGAAGTGAAGTGGTGATGCAGGTCACACAGCAGAAGTGTTGGATCTAGGATTTGGCTCTAGGTCCAACTGACAGCAAAGCCCAGGCTCTTTCTCTTACACCCTTCCCAGGAGGCCCAAATGTTCAGAGGCAAAAGCCATGGCAATCGTGGAGGGCTTGCTGGAGCAGGTGATGATGTGGCTTATAAGCCTTTATTAGGCTAAGTATGAGGCCCAGAGTAACTAGAGCACAGGATTGGGAGTAAAGGGGCTGGGTTCAAATCCTGCCTTTCTATGTACACTTGGATTAGCCACACGCTCCCTGGAGTCTACCTCCCATCTGTGCAATGGGGAGTTCGGATCAGATGGTCTTTCTTAAAGTCCTCTCCAACTTTGGAGCTCACTTCTCTACATTGATATTTGCTAAGTGTTTTTTCCCTTTGGGAAGACTGACATTTGTCTACCAACACTCTCCTACCTGAAGCTCCCTTTTGGTTTTAGGATGCCAGTGAGTGTCTAGGCATGGTCACATGGTTCATGATGAGGTTCGTACCTTTCCCATCATTTTTTTTTTTTTTTGAGACAAGGTCTTACTGTTTCACCCAGGCTGGAGTGCAGTGGCACAAATCATGGATCACTGCAGCCTCAACCTCCCAGACTCAAAGCAATCCTTCCACCTCAGCCTTCCCAATAGCTAAGACTACAGGCACATGTCATCATGCTTGGCTAATTTTTGTATTTTTTGTAGAGGCCGGGTTTCACCATGTTGCCCAGGCCGGTTTCCAACTTCTGGACTCAAGTGATCTGCCTGTCTTGGCCCCACAAAGTGCTAGGATTACGGGCGTGAGCCATGGTGTCCAGCTTTTCCCACCACTTTGATATAAGCTTCAATTTCTTGCTGGCCACCCAGGCTGTCAAATCCCTGGTCCTCCTGTAAGTTCAGTGGAACATTGGGTGAGTCATTCTACCACTACAAGCCTCAGATTCCCCATTTGTAAATATGGAATTATCTCCCAGCACTTAATTCCCTGACCCCACTGCCCCATTCTGAGTGTGTCCAGGTGATGTGGTGCAGTACCACATCTTATTTCTGCAGAACAGCAGCCCCGTGGTAGAAGTACAGAGGAACTTGGTTAATAGATTAAAATGCATAATATAGCTGAGCTTTGGAAATTCTTCCTTGGCCCCATTCAGTGAGGCTGGAGGGCCAATCTGGTTTTTCCTCCTAAAATGTTCATATTGATGGTTCACCTCAGGTCTCTTCATACCCCACCAGACCGGGACAGCCTCAGCACTATCTCTGCCTTCAGGGCCCCCCTCCGTGGAACCCCCCTCCGTGGCCTACCCACAGGTAGTCCTCTATGTTGACTCTGGAGCAAGTGGTCTGAAATACATGAGGGGCAATCTGTCCTTTTTCACCCAGGTGTAGCCCTGGGTGGGAGGGGAAGGTGAAGGGAAAGGGGAAGGGGAAGGGAAGAGGAAGATTCCCTACTGTGCTCAAAGTCAAATTCAAGGCTGTTAGAGATTTGAAGTCCCTTCTTCTCACTAGATCTCTGACTATTCTGGGGAAGCATTACACCTTGTTCATCTCTGTATCTTTAATGCCTGGGAAGTATCTGGCACTTACTAGATTCTCAATAAACAATAATGATGCTGACTACCATTGTGTTTATAATGAGCAAGGGACCTCATCTGCTATAAGGATTCTCTGTTACAGCCCTGCAGACAGTGGTAGCACTGATATCTCTGTTGTATGGAACCTCAGGAAACAGTTTCAGAGAGGACAAGGGCTTTGATGGGTCAAGATGATTGTTGAGTAAATTTACATTTAACCTTTTAATCTCTTAGATACCAAGGCATCTGCTACTTTAATTGGAAAAAAAAAAAGTCTGAGTTTTGAATCCTGCCTTTTCCAGGTGCCAAGAAAGCCATGGATTGGCAGGCATGCCCTAGGCATGGGCAGGGTGCTGGCGTTCTAAGGCAGCATCCATCTGCCTGGGCAGAGCTGGCAGGTGGGAAATCCTGCCTGGTGCCAGCAGCACTGGAGTGAGTCCTCGGCTGAAAGCAGGCCACCATTTTTATCCCCTGTGCAAAGCAACTCAGTGATGAGTAATGAATGAGATGCTCGGGGACTCCTTATCCCTCCGTGTCTGCTGACTTCTAGTCAGTATTGCTACTGACTATAGAAAACCATCTATAAAATGCATGAAAGCATTGCAAAATGGAAAAATGGCATTCACCTGTACTCCCAGCACTGAACAGCTGTATTAGTGTTCTTTCAGGCTTTGTCCAAAGGCAGCGTGAATGTAGATATGGTTGGTAGCGATGAAGCGTTTTATTTTTTATTGTGGAATGAAGGGAGCCCATTTGGAGCTCACTTACTTGTGTCCTGGTTCTATCACATAGGAGCTGTGTGACTTTGGGGAGGATCCTCAACCTTTCTGAGCCTTCATGGCCTCAGCAGGCCCCAGAGAGTATCACCTGCCTGCATGTCAGTGCTGTGTTGCTGTCCTCTGATGTTGGTCAGTTTGGCAGGTGAGGGGAGTTTGAGGACACTTGTGGGGAGGGGAGGTGGGGGCTTAGATGAGGAAGGGCCCTGTCCGGGCTAAGGAGTTTGGTTTTTACCTGCAGGGTAGTGGGGGAACCAAGGATAGTCTGTGGATATGTTTATACTGTTTTTTTTGTTTCTCAGAAAAGCAGTGGCCATTATTAGGATCAAGAGACACACTTTGGGAGGCTGAGGCAGGCAGATCATGAGGTCAGGAGATCAAGACCGTCCTAGCCAACATGGTGAAACCCCATCTTTACTAAAATTACAAAAAAATTAGCCAGACATGATGGCGACTGCCTGTAGTCCCAGCTACTTGGGATGCTGAGGCAGGAGAATCGCTTGAACACCAGAGGTAGAGGTTGCAGTGAGCTGAGATCAAGCCACTGTACTCCAGCCTGGGTGACAGAGTAAAACTCTGTCTCCAAAAAAAGAAAAAAAGAGTCGCTGGGTCAGAACTCTGCATGGCTTAGGGTGGCCATGGTCCAGGGGCAGATGGGGCCGCATGGGCGGGCAGAGGGTGAGGAAGGGGCCAGGGTGCAAAAGTTAGGAAGGCAGAAGGAACCAGTTCTTGACATGATGGGGGCCACCTGGGAGCTGGGTGTCGTAGTCTAGTTCAGGGTGCTGAGGTATGGGCTGGGAGGGGGTGGGGCTTTACATTCCCAGGAGCCCTTTTAGGAGAGCCTGGGGTAAATGGAACTCCAAGGGGTTTCGGGGAAGACCTGAGCCTCTAGAGATGAGGGAACTGAGGCCTGAAGCAGTGTTGCAACTTCTCCATAGGGCCCAGCAGGTTGAGAGCTGTAAGCCCGGGCCTGTTCTTCTGCACCCTGGTTCATTCTGGTGCTCGTGGCCAGCTCTCAAGGACAGAGGGTACCATCAGGCCTGAGGGCATGTGACCTCTGATTTCTTAAACATGGAGCCAAAGACCAGGTCTGGCATTAGCCAAGGATTCATGGTCCTTTCTCGCTGTGCCCGGATCCCTCCCAGCAGCCTTCCCTCATCATACGTCACACCCGGCTCTTGCCCTGTGAGGGCAGTTATTCCTGATTGTCATTACGTTCTACTTTTCCACTTATTTGGTGGGGGTGGGGGAATTGTGGTTCACAGTACCTCTGACAGAGACCTGGCTGCATGCTGTTTACAGCTGCTCTTTAATATTAATAAGTGTTCTGAGGCCTGGCTCAAGGCCTCACGTCATCATTTTGCAATAAGATATTATTGCAACGATTGGTGATGTTTGAATAGGAAATGTATCAGTGATAATCTGATTTTGATCATTATGTTGTGATTTTATTTATATTTTGTTTATTATTATTATTATTATTTTGAGATGGCGTCTTGCTCTGTGTTGCCATCTTGGCTCACTGCAACCTTTACCTCCCAGGCTCAAGCAATTCTCCTGTCTCAGCCTGGGATCACAATGCCTGGCTATTTTTTTTTTTTTTTCATATTTTTAGTAGACACGGGGTTTCACCATGTTGGCCAGGCTGGTCTTGAACTCCTGGCCTCAAGTGATCTGTCTGCCTCAGCCTCCCAAAGTGCTGAAATTACAGGCGTGAGCCACCATGCCTGGCCAGTGTTGTGGTTTTATATTCTGTCCATAAGAATAGAAATACATCCATCCATCCATCTTTATAGATAGATAAATGGGTTAAGGAAAAATGTAAACAGTTGGTGAATCAAGTTGAAGGTGTAAAGGATTCACTGTATGCTATTCTTGGAACTTTTTTGTAGGTTTTGGAATTTTTCAATAAGACATTTTTTAAAAGGTATTGCTAGTGGTAGGGTGGTATCCAACTGTCAGTCCGGTCATCTTGGTCACCTGAGGCAGAGTGGAATGTTCATAGTTCATAGTTCATATCAGGCATCCTCTTGGGGAGCAGTTTTGATATAAAGCCAGAGGCTTTTGATGAAATTCATTCCTCCCCCATAGAGAAATAATTCCATTTTTAGAATTTTTGCTTTTAGACGAATTTTCCTTTAGATTTTCATTTCTTTCTTTCCTCTACATTTCTCTTAGTTTGATTGCCTTTTAAGATCACTGAAGTTAATTTTAGTGTAAGGTGTCAGGAAGGAGTCCAGTTTCTGCTTTCTGCACATGGCTAGCCAGTTTTCCCAACACCATTTATTAAACAGGGAACCCTTTCCCCATTGCTTGTTTTTGTCTGGTTTGTCAAAGATCAGATAGTTGTAGATATGTTGTGTTGCCTCCGAGACCTCTGTTCTGTTCCATTGGTCTATATCTCTGTTTTGGTACCAGTACCATGCTGTTTTGATTACTGTAGCCTTGTAGTATAGTTTGAAATCTGGTAGTGTGATGCCTCCCACTTTGTTCATTTTGCTTAGAATTGACTTGACAGTGGGGGATGGGGAGTTGGGGAGAGATAGCAAGGGGAGAGATGCCAGATGTAGGTGACAGGGAGGAAGGCAGCAAATCACACTGCCATGTGTGTACCTATGCAACAATCTTGCATGTTCTCCACATGTACCCCAAAATCTAAAATGCAATAAAATAAATAAATGGAAAAAAAAGATCACTGAACTAGGGTTTGTAGTTCTAACTATTCAATTCAAGAAGAGACTAAGGACATTAATAGACCTTTCTCTCCATCCCTCCAGATTCTGCCCCCTGGATGGTAACCAGTGGGAGGTGAAATCTCCTGAACTTTTTCCTGTGCCTGCAGGAACCCCCACAGACACACATGAACATCTTGTAGGGCTTGCTTTCTTCTTTTAATTGTTTATCCTTTGTTAATTGGGTTAGCCTCCTGCTAACCTTGAAGTCTCAACTGGGGCATCACCTCCTCCAGGAAGCCCTCAGGCTCTGAGCTCTGACCTCACCCCAGTGCAATCATCTGATTACCAGCCTCCTCCCTTGACTGATCTTGGGTAGTGTGAGGGCAGCAGCTGTTCCTGTTTCACCCTCTGCACTCGAGCTGGGAGCCAAGAGATGCACAGTCAGTGTGGAGTGACCACGGGAGCGGGATGGGGCATCTTGGGCAAGGAAGCCACATGAGCAGAGCTGTAGGTAAGAGAAGTTTTTTCGCTCTAACATCCCTCCCAGCTTCTGGGAACAGAGTCCTAGGGCCCTGAGCATCTGGGGACAGAAGGTCACTTTGGGGGCCCTGGTCACTGCCACTAGGGGCTCCCATCCCCTGGCTGATTGTGTCCTGGCACAATGTCCTGTGTGGGCTGGGCAGATGAGATGGCCATGAGCTACCTACAGATGGGGCCAGGGT
This sequence comes from Cebus imitator, assembly GCF_001604975.1. Lineage (NCBI taxonomy): Eukaryota > Metazoa > Chordata > Mammalia > Primates > Cebidae > Cebus > Cebus imitator. The sequence goes on from NW_016107432.1 coordinate 7,228,156, forward strand.
TGTATCCTCTCTCCTCCCTAGGGCTCAGAACAGGCTGGGGTTCTTGGGGGTGACTGGAAGAAACCCAGGCCAGAGCTGGAGCAGCGTGGGATTCAGACATGGGCTGGCCTGGGTCTCCGTCTTTCCAGGATCCAGTCCTGCCTCATTACAGACACTGTTTTCTGCAGCTGGGATTTATTAATGTTATCTGCGATCGTCTGGTGGGTACCAGGGGACCAGGTCACTGCCAGCTGAAGGAAGTTGAACGTCGAACAGGATGTAAAGCTGAGGGCTGGCTTTTCAGCCAGTGTGCTCGGGCAGCGTTGAAGAAAGCATCCTTTGCTCTGAGCAGTTTCCTGCCAAGTCAGACCAGAGAATTCTGTGCTGGCCTGATCGCAGGATCCTAGACATTAGAAGCATTGGACCAGTGTTTCAGAAGGATTTACCTTCAGAGAAGAGTGGGACTGAGAATTCCTGTGTGGCATGGTGTGGGATGTATCCAGGGAACCACGATCAGGTATCACGTGGGGAGCTTGTGGGAAGATGGAAGAAATTCTTCTTTCTGTTAGTTGTTGCTTATTAATAAAAAATATCAGTAATGCTTGGCTGGTAAATGTCTGCATGGCTTTGCAAGAATATACACATCACCAGGTTTGAAACAGGCATTGTCCCCACTTAATGGAGGCATAAACTGGATGGTGAAGGATTTTTGTGCAGCCAGGGATTGCTGATGCATTTAGCCAAGAAATGAGCCTTGATTCTGTGCCAGGCAGGGAGTTGGCATTTGAGACGAGAGAAGCACAGTCCTACCTGCACAACAGTCCTGGCTTTGGTAGTTTCTGAGGGTGAACCGCCAACCTTCAAGACATGTAAAGACTCTGTCTTCCCACACCCATCACTGTTGTGCACTCGTGCTCTTGGCATTTCCTACTAGACACATACTGGGCTGGGGTGGGGGCGGCGGATCGAGATGGTTTACATCACAGTGGGCTCTGCATCCTTCCCTCTCTGTTTCTCATCTACCTTTCCCCTATGCTGATGTTCTTTGATGGATGGACACATATTGGCAATGCCTGGCAGTGGTGATGGTGATGATGGTGGTGGTGTTGGTGATATTGGTGAGAGTGGTGGTAGTGCTGATGATGCTGGTGGTTGGTCATATGGTGGTGGTGGTGATGGTGGTTAAGTGTAGGGGGGAGATCCCATAAGCGCCGAGGCAGGAGCAAAAGGCCTCAGCCTATTTCCATATAAATAATGAAGAAGAAAGTAACTAGAAATATAACCGTAGTAGTTATTAGTTTTTCATATGTGATCTTAGTTATTCATAGGTGATCTTAATTCTTTTATTAATGCCTTTCAGTTCGGAAGTATGAACCTGGGGTGACATTGTGAAATGAATGACACTAAGGCAAGATGCTGTAAGCCCTCTGTCACACCCGCATAAGGGCTGCTGGAGGGCGTCTCTGCTGTGTGGCAGCACCAGCACTGTGAAAGTGCCCTCTGTTTAGCCAGATAGGGAAGGAGATGTCCAAAATGGCCGAGACATCTCCTTCCTGGGGAAGTTTGGAGAAAACTCCGCTTCTCCAAGCTCTTGTGGTAGGCCTGATGACTGTCAGGGAGACCCGCAGACATCCAGGGGCTTAACTGTCTCTATGTGATGCTGTGCTTCAGTGGTCACATTCCATATCTACTCTTATGTTCTGCTTCTGCACCTGGTTCCCTTTTTTCTTAGAAAAGATAATCAGTAATAGTAGTACAAATAAATCTTAATGTTTTAGTTCTTTCTTGATAAGTATGGAAAACAGTGCTGATGCATTATGCTCCTTACCTCACTTTGGGTGCCAGAAATTCCTGAGCCCCTACCTGAATGACACGTGATGTATTTGACCCCATCATTGCCACACCCTATCTACCCTGCCCCCAGTCTCTGACCACCAACACCATGCCCTACCTACTCTGCCCCCAGATTTGCAACTCAATAAAAGTGAGAGCGTCCGGGCATTTGGGGCCACTGCTGGTCTCCGCGATTTGGGTAGTAGTGGACCCCTGGGCCCAGACTCTTTTTTCTCTGTCTCTGTGTCTTGTGTCTTTTATTTCTACAATTTCTCATCTCTGCACCAGCCGGGAGTGGCTCATAGAACCCTGTAGGCTGGACCCTACAGTAAGGAGGGTGGTAGTGAAAGTGAGAAGGGTGATGGGGCTGGTGGTGGTGGTGATGGTAGAGATGGTGGTGTTAATGCTAATGGTGGTAGTGATGACATGGGTGAGGACAATGGCAGGTGTGATGGTGGTGGTGGTGATGATGATGGAGATGGCAGTGGTGGTGACAGTGATAGAGGTGGTGGCAGTGATGGTGGTGGTGGTGATGATAATGGAGGTGGTGATGGTGGTGATGATGATGGAGATGGTGATGGTGGTGGTGGTGATAGTGATAGAGGTCGAGGTGGTGATGATGATGGAGATGGTGTTGGTGGTGGTGGTGATAGTGATAGAGGTGGTTGTGGTGATGATGATGGAGATGGTGGTGGTGGTGGCGATAGCAGTAGAGGTGGTGGTGGTGATGGTGATGGTGGTGATGATGGAGGTGGTGATGGTGGTGGTGGTGATAGTGATGGAAGTGATGGTGGTGATGATGGAGGTGGTGGTGGTGGTAGTGATAGTGATAAAGGTGGTGGTGGTGATGGTGATAGTGATAGAAGTGATGGTGGTGATCATGATGGAAATGGTGATGGTGGTGGTGGTGATAGTGATAGAAGTGATGGCGATGATGATGGAGATGGTGGTGGTGGTGGTGATAGTGACAGAGGTGGTGGTGGTGATGACGATGGAGATGGTGGTGGTGGTTGTGGTGATAGTGATAGAAGTGGTGGTGGTGATGGTGATGGTGGTGATGATGATGGAGGTGGTGATGGTGGTGGTGGTGATAGTGATAGAAATGATGGTGGTGATGTGGAGGTGGTGGTGGTGGTGGTGGTGGTGGTCGTGGTGATAGTGATAGAGGTGGTGGTGGTGATGATGGAGATGGTGGTGGTGGTGGTGGTGATGGTGATAGTGATAGAGGTGGTGGTGGTGATGGTGATGGAGGTGGTGATGGTGGTGATGGTGATAGTGATAGAAGTGATGGTGGTGATGATGATGGAGGTGGTGGTGGTGGTGATGGTGATGGTGGTGATGATGATGGAGGTGGTGATGGTGGTGGTGGTGATAGTGATAGAAGTGATGACGATGATGATGGAGATGGTGGTGGTGGTGGTGATAGTGATAGAGGTGGTGGTGGTGATGGTGATGGTTGTGATGATGATGGAGGTGGTGATGGTGATAGTGATAGAAGTGATGGTGGTGATGATGATGGTGGTGGTGGTGGTGATAGTGATAGAGGTGGTGGTGGTGATGATGATGGAGATGGAGGTGGTGGTGGTGATAGTGCTAGAGGTGGTGGTGGTGATGGTGATGGAGGTGATGGTGTGGTGGTGATGATGGTGGTAGTGGTGAGAAGGTTAATGGCAGGGATGGTGATGGCGGTCGACATGATGATGTTGGTGAAGGTGGTGATGGTGGTGATTATGGTGATGGCAGTGGTGGTAAGGCTGGTGATGGTGGTGATGTCTGATAGTGGTGTTTGTGGTGGTGGGTTATGGGGGACCCCCTTTTTGGGGGAAGCACTATTCAACACAGCACATAAACATTTTTAAAATAATAGCTTTACTGAGATATAATTCATGTAATAGATGTGGATGCTGCTGGTGGTGGTGGTGATGGTGAGAAAGGTGGTGGTGGTAATGGTGATGGTTGTGCTGGAGCTGATGGTGATGATTGTGATGGTGGTAATGGTGATGGGGATGGTGGTGGTGGTGTGGTGGCTCTGGGATGGTGGTGATGGTGATGGAAGTGTGGTGGTAGTGGTCAGGGTGGGATCATGATGGGGATGTGGTTGGTGGTGGTTGTGGTGGTGGGGAGGTGATGGTGATGGGGATGGTGGTGGTGATGGTGATAAGGAGGGTGATAGTGGAGGTGAGAAGGATGGTGGGGTTAGTGGTGGTAGTGGTAGAGGTGATGATGATGTTCATGTTAATGGTGGTGGTGATGACACTGGTGAGGACAATGGTCGGTGTGCTAATGGTGGTGGTGGTGGTGATGGTGATGGAGGTGGTGGTGGTGATGGTGGCAGTGGTGATGATGGTGATGGTGATGCTTGCAGTGGTTGTGGTGATAGTGGTGATAGTCACAGTGCTGGCAATGGTTATAGAAGTGGTGTTGGTGATGATGACGATGATAGAGATATGACGGTGTTGATGTTAATGGTGGTGGTGATAACACTAGTGAGGACAATGGTGGGTGTGATGGTGGTAGTGGTGGTGGTGGTGATGGTGATGGAGGTGGTGGTGGTGATTATGGTGGAGATGGTGGTGGTAGTGGTGATGGGAAGAGTGCTGGGGGTGGTTGTGAGGGTGGTGAGGGAGGGTGGTAATTGTAGTAGTGCTGATGATGCTGATGGAGGTGATTATGGTGGAGATGCTGATGGAGGATGGTGACAGTGATTATGGTGGAGACGGTGGTGGTGGTGGTGGGAAGGGTGCTGCGGTGGTTGTGAGGGTGGTGAGGGTGGTAATGGTGGTGCTGATGATGGTGATGGTGGTGGTGGTGGTGGTTATGGTGATAGTGGTGATAGTCATGGTGGTGGCAAGGTGATAGAGGTGGTGGTGGTGGTGATGGTGATGGTGGTGGTGTTGAGAAGGGTGGGGGGAGTGGTGGGTAAGCGTTATGAGAGTGGTGGTGGTAGTGATGATGATGGAGGTGGTGGGGGTGGTGATGGTGATGGGAGTGGTACTGGTGGTGACGGTGATGATGGGGATGTGGTGGTGGTGGTGGTGGTGGAATGGTGATGATGGTGAGAGTGGTGATGGTGGTGGTGGTGATGGGAGTGTGGTAGTGGCAAGGGTGGTGGTGGTGGTAGTATTGGTGGTGGTGATGATGGTGAGGGTGGTGAGGCTGATGATGGTACTGGTGATGATGGTGAGGGGGTGGTGAGGCTGATGATGGTACTGGTGATGATGGTGAGGGGGTGGTGATGAGGATGGCGAGAGTGGTGGTGGTGAGGGTGGTGATGGTGGTGAGGGTGCTGATAATGGTAGTGGTAGTATTGGTGGTAGAAAAACTTAAACATTACAGACTGCATTGTAGGCACTCTTGTGAGTACTTTGCCTGTATGAATCTGATATCTACTCACTGATAAAAACCTATGAGGTAGGTACCACCACCAGCCCCATGTTCCAGGTAAGGGATCTGAGGTACAAGGCCACATGGTTAGTACATACTAGAGTTGGGATTCAAATCCTGGTAGATTGGTTTCAGGGCCTGCGCTAAGCTGGGATTCGTTACTTAAGGTGTGATTCTTAGACCAGCAGTTTCATCACCTGAAAATAATTCTCACACACACACACACTTCCTAGGGCTGGTGTAACAAATTTCCACAAACTGTTTGGCGTAAAACATATGCATTCTCTCATAGTTCTAGAGGCCAGAAATCTGAGATCAAGGTGTAGGTCAGGCCATGCTCTCTCTGAAGGTTCTAGGGGAGGATCCTTCTTCACCTCTCCCAACCCCTGGTGGTGGCGGCAGTCCTTGGAGCTCCCTGGTGTGGCCGTGTCACTCCAGGCTCTGCCTCCATCGTCACGTGGCCTCCTCCCCCTGCATCTGTCTCTGAATGTCTTTTTTCAGCACCCCAGTCATGCTAGATGGAGGCCACCCTCGTCTATCATGGCCTTATCCTAACTAATGACACCTGCAACAACCCTATTTACAAATATGGCCACACGCTGAGTTGGTGGGAAGGATATGAATTTTGAGGGAAGCACTATTCAACCCAGCACACAAACATTTTTAAAATAATAGCTTTACTGAGATATAATTCATGTACTATAAAATCTAGCATTTTAAAGTGTACAATTAAGCTATTAATATAGTCACAGTGTTATGTAACCATCATCACTATATAATTCCAGAAAAAAAAATCTCCCCAGAAAGAAATCCAACACCTATGAACAGTCCCCACTACCAACTCTTCCTTCCACATGACCCCTGGCAACCACTGCATCTACTTCTTGTGCCTATGATTTTTTTGAGACATGCTCTTACTCTGTCACCTAGGCTGGAGTGTAGTGGTGTGGCTACAGCTCACTGCAACCTCAGCCTCCCAGGCTCAAGTGATTCTCCCACCTTAGCCTCCCAAGTAGATGGGACCACAGGGGCATGGCACCAGGCCTGGCTAATTTTTGTGTTTTTTGTAGGGATGGGTTTTGCCATGCTGTCCAGGCTGGTCTTGGACTCCCGGATGCTAAACAATAAGCCCACCTTGCCTTCCCAAAGTGCTGGGATTACAGGTGTGAGCCACCACACCTGGCCATCCCTATGGATTTACCTATTCTAGACATTTAACATAAATTGAATATTCAATATGTGGTCTTTTGTGACTAGCTTTCTTCACTTAAGAGTAATGTTTTCCAGGTTCATTAATGTTGAAGCAGGTGTTGGGACTTCATTCCTTCTGAGGGCCAGATAATATTCCTCTATGTGGAATATCATTGACCACATTTTGTTTATCCATCTGTAGCTGATGGAGATTTGGGTTGTATTCATGTTGGCTGTTAGGAAGTGGGCTGCTATGAACATTTGTGTACATGTTTTGTGTGCACATATGTTTTCCCATCTTTCAGTTACATATTTATGAGTAGAACCGCGAGGTCACATGGTGATTCTGCGTTTCACATTTTGAGGAACTGCCAGACTGTTTTCCAAAGTGGTTGTAGCATTTCACAACCCCACCAGCAGTGCATAAGGGGCCCAGTTCTCCATGTGCTCACCCATGCTTGTTGTGCGCTTTTTTGATTGCAGCCATCCTGGGTGGTGTACGGTGCCATCTTGCTGTGGTTTTGATTTGTGTTACCTTGAGGGCTGCTGATGTTGAGCGTGTCTTCAGGTGCTCCTTGGCCATTTGTGTATCTTCTCTGTAGAACACAGGGTGATGTGGAGGCTGCATGGATTCCTGATTGTCGGCATGCTGTCAGCTCTGGGAGGCAAAGTCTAACTGGTGCAGCAATCTGGCAAGGTTAGGCTGACTGGTTCAAGCCAGCTCTGATTTGTGGCGTGCTCCAAACCGAAACATTCAGTGCACTCAGTTGTCTTTTAATTTTCAAGTTGAGATGCTCACAAATGAACTCTAAGACATCCATAGAGTCATGAGAAGCCACATGCCCTTGGGCAGGTCACATCTCTAAACTGAGGGTAGCAGTACATTCATGGTGGGGTGGAGGGAGCTGACATGTGTCACTCTAAGCTCAGTGCCCAGCCCATGGAAGCCTGTGGTTAAGGCTGGTGGTTGTCAGGAATGGCTGTGTAGTTTTGGGGCTCCTTGTTAAAAATTGATTAAGAATTTCAAGATGGCAGCAGAAGAGCATTACGCATGGGAACTTCAAAGCTCAGGGCCCTTTGTGGTGGCACAGGTTGCAACCTGTGATGTCATCACTGGCAGCTGTCCTTAACCACTGTCACAAGCAGATTTGCTGTGTGGCAAGGTAGCTGTTCCAGGGTGGAAGAGGAGAATTTGGGGGTGAGGTGATGAGTAAGGAGGTGGCTAGAGTGGTCCAGGCCAGAGAAGAGGAGGGAGACAGGGGCCACTGTTGAGGGGAAGAGGGTCTGCATGAGAGATGAAATGCCAACTTTGGTGGGACTTGGGGACTGGTTGGACGCAAGAGGGAGGGAGTGCTTCAGGTGGACTCATAGGTCGTGGGCCTGGGTGAGTGGCCAGAATGTCTTGCTCTTTGCAGGGACAAGGCCCTGGAAGGAGGAGCAAGTCTGGGGGAAGACAGTGGATTTCAAGAATGTTAATAATACCAGCAGCCAACCCTGAGTGCCCCCTGTGTACCAGGCACTGTTCCAATACTTGACGTGGGATAGCACATACAGTGTTTGCCTGACCCGAGAAGGTAGGGGTTGTTATTACCCCTATCCTTAATGGCTATCAGAGGCAGATTTGCTTTGTGGAAGGGTGGCTGTCCAGGGTGGTGGAGGAGAAGTTGGGGGTGAGGAGGTGAGTGAGGAGGTGACTATATGGACTATCACAGAGGCACAGAGAGGGTAAGAAACTTGCCCAAGACCACACAGCTATTAAGGTGAGCCTGGAGCCTGCGCTTTAGCCTCTAGGCCCTGTGGCCGTTTGGGTGAAAGTGCGCTGCACCCCTGTGGTTGCCACAGACCTCGCCTGCCATTTTCCCATCTGTAGATGCTGCTGCTTGTTCTACCTTTGGCTACACTGTGCTAGAGAGGATTCACATAAAATGCCACATATGCTATTTGACATACTAGATCATGAATGACACACCTGTTGTTCTCATTATTATTCCGAAATTTGCATGGAGATTTCAGTGTGGCTACTGGAGATCCACTCACCCCTGTGGCCTCAGGTGGAGTCCTGGCTGCCTGGGCCACCTGGACCTGCACATATCCTGGCTTCTGTGTCCCTGGCCACAGTCATTGCTTAGGTGGGCCAAAGAAGGGGCATCATCACTTCAGGCAGCTGATTGACCTTCCTCCTCTGGCCTCTGGCCTTCCAGGAAGTAGCCTGGGTCACTCACCACCTGGGCCAGTCTTACTTGGGGAGGGGAGCCCAAGGGGGCTTCAGGCAGGCTCCTGGCTGGCTGGGTTTATCTAAGGTGGCCGAGGCGTTCATAAAGCTGGACGTGATACTGGATTCAGAACCCAGGGTTCAGATAGGTTGGTTTTTACATGTTGAATCTGTGGTGGGCTGAATGGAGGACCCCCTACAAGTTAAGCCCACGTCCTTCTTGGAACTTATGAATACCCCTTATGTGGCAAAAGATGTGATCGATAATTTTGAGAGGAGGAGCTCATCCTGAGTTATCTGGATGGGACCAGGGTTCTTCTAAGAGTGAGGCAGAGGGACACTGGACAGGCACCCAGGAGAAGGTGATGTGAGAGTAGAGGGGAGGGCAGAATGATGCATCCACGAGCCCAGAAATGCCAGCAGCCCCCAGGAGCTGGGAGAGGGGAGGGCGGATTCTGCTAAAGCCCTGGGATGGAGTGAGGAGGCGCTGACACTTTGCTTTTGGCCCAGTGATAAGGAATTTTGACTTCTGGCCTCCAGAACTGTGAGAAAATACAAATCTGTTGTTTTAAGCCACCAAGTTTGTGGTACAGGCTGACCTTGAAGATATTGTAGGTTCTGTTCCAGACCACTCAGTAAAGCAAATACTGCAATAAAGTGAGCCACATGAATTTTTTGATTTCCCAGTGCATGTAAAAGTTATGTTTATACTCTATTGTAGTCTCTTAAGTGTACAATAGCATTATGTCTAAAACAACAACGTACATACCTTAATTTAAAACTACTTTAGGGCCAGGTGCGATGGCTCATGCCTGTAATCCCAGCACTTTGGGAGGCTGAAATGGCAGATCACTTAAGGTCAGGAGTTCGAGAACAGACTGACCAACGCGGTGAAACCCTGTCTCTACTAAAAATACAAAAATAAGCCAGGTGTGGTGGTGTGCACCTGTAGTCCCAGCCACTTGGGAGGCTGAGGCAGAAGAATTGCTTGAGCCCAGGAGGTGGAGGCTGCAGTAAGCTGAGATTGTGCCACTGCACTCCAGCCTGGGCTATAGAGCCTCTGTCTTAAAAAACAAAACCAAACCAAAACAAAACAAAACAAAACAAAACGAAAACAAAAACAACTTACACTATTTAGCTAAATAATGCTGATGATTATCTGAGCCTTCCACATAATCCTTTTACTGGTGGAGGGTCTTGCTTTGATGTTGATGGCTGTTGACTGATTAGTGTGGTGGTTGCTGAAGGTTGGGGGTGGTGTGGCTATTTCTTAAAATAAGACAATGAAATTTGTCCCATTGGTGGACTCTTTCACAAAAGATTTCTCTGTAGCACACAATACTTGACAGCATTTTCCCCACAGTAGCATTTCTTTCAAAATTGGAGTCAGTCCTCTGAGGTCCTATCTGTCAATAGTCAGTCCTGCTCTATCAACTAAGTTTATATAATATTTTAAATCCTTTGCTGTCATTTTAACAGTGTTCATAGCATCTTTACCAGGGTTAGATTCCATTTCAAGAAAGCACTTCCTTTACTCTGTAAGAAGCAACTCCTCATCTGTTCAAGTTTGATCATGAGGTTGCAGCAGTTCAGTCACATCTTCAGGCTCCACTTCTCATTCTAGTTCTCTTGCTTTTCTCACCACTTATGCTATTACTTCCACTGAAGTTCTGACCTTAAAGTCATCCATAAGGATTAGAATCAACTTCTTCCAAACTCATGTTAGTGTTAATATTTTGACTTCTTCTCATGAATCATGAATGTTCTTAATGCATCTAAAATGATGAATCATTTCCAGAAGGTTTTAAATGTACTTTGCTCAGATACATCAGAGGAATCACTATCTATGGCAGCTATAGGCTCACAAAATATATTTCTTAAATAATACTATTTAAACATCAAAATTATTCCTTGATCCATGGACTGCAGACTGGATGGTGTGTTAGCAGGCATGAAAACAACCTCAATCTCCTCTACATCTCCATCACAGCTCTTGTCAATGAGCTGTAACATTGTGAAATTAACCTTTTTTTCTGAGCAGTAGGTCTCAACAGTGGGCTTAAAATATTCAGGGAACCATGCTACAGACAGATGTGCTGTCATCCCACCTTTGCTCTTGCATTTTTAGAGCACAGGGCCCTAGAATCTCTGACTAGGAAATGAGCATTGGGTTCCACTTTGGCACGTCATCAGCTCCATTAGCCCCTAGTAAGAGAGTCAGCCTGTCCTTTGAAGCTTTGAAGCTAGGCATCAACTTCTCTCTAACTCCGAAAGTCGTAGATGGCATCTTCTTCCAATATAAAGTTGTTTCATCTGTATGGAAAATCTGTGGTTCAGTGTAGCCACCTTCATCACTGATGTTCACTGGATCTTCTGGGTAACTTGCTGCAACTTCTCCATCAGCACTTGCTGCTTCACCTTGCACTTTTATGTTATGGAGATGGCTTCTTTACTTAAATCTCCAAGCCAACCTCTGCTCATTGCAGACTTTTCTTCTGCAGCTTCTCCATGTCTCTTCACCATCAGGAGAGTTAGGGCCTTTCTCTGAATCAGGCTTTGGCTTAAGGGAATGTTGTTACTGGTTTGATCTTCCATCCAGACCACTCAAATTTTCTTCATATCAGCAATAGGGCTGTTTCACTTTCTTATTATTTGTGTGTTCACCAGATTAGCACCTTGAATTTCCTTCAAGAACTTTCCCTTTGCATTCACAACTTGGCTAACTGGTGCAGGAGGCCTAGCTTTCATCCCATCTCAGCTTTCCACCTGCCTTCCTCATGTCTAGCTTTTGATTTAAAATGAGAGACGTGCAACTCATGCTTGAACACTTAGAGGCTATTGTAGGGTTATTAATTGGCCTAATTTCAGCATTATTGTGTCTTAGGGAATAGGGAGGCCTGAGGTGAGGGCGAGAGATGGGAGAATGGCTGGTCAGTGAAGCGGTTGGTGCATGCACAGGATTTATCCATTAAGTTCTCTGTATTATGTGGGCGTGGTTCATGATGTCCCAGTTCCAATAGAAACATCAAAGATCACTGGTCACAGATCACCATGACAGATAATGAAAATGTTTGAAATTTGAAAGAATTACCAAAATGTTGCACAGAGACACAAGGTGAGCTGTTGGAAAAATGACACGGATAGACTGCCCTTCGCAGGGTTGCCACAACCCTTCAATCTGTGGAAAACATAGTATCGTGAAGCACAATAAAGTTGAGTGCAGTAAAACAAGGTATGCCTGTGACTTGTCACAGCAGCCTCAGGAAACTAACACAGCCTCCGTCCTGGGAGCCCCAGGGTATGAACTCTGCAGAGCCCCAGGCTGTCAGCTCTCATGGGTACAGCTGTTTTCTTCTGTTAAAAATCATGCTAAACTCTGAAGCTGGATTTGACTAGCAGACAACAGAGCCAGATGTTCCCAGCATCTTTGCATGTCTGGTGCTGTAGCCTTACACGGTCATGGTGAGGCTTTGCCTGGAAGCTTTGCTGCTTAGGGAGTAGTACAGATGTGCTTGCTTTGGTGATAGGAGGGAGTGGCAGTGAGTGGCTTTGGATTCAAGAGAATTCTTGATGGTTAGGGACCCAGCTTTGGACTCAGGAACACTTTGGTCTCATACCTGGCTCCTGGCTGGGTGACCTTGGGCAAGTCACTTAACTTCTCTGAGCCGATTTCATTACCTGTAAAGTGGGAATGATGATGATGATAGTAATGCTATGCCCTTGACAGGTTGTTGTGACAGGTGAGGAGCTAACAGATGGGCAGTGCCACACCGAGCCTGGCAGGTTGAACGTGATAGTGTCTTTGTTTTGTTGACATGATTGCCTTGTGCAAGTTAACCTGCTAACCAGAGTACTAACACTGCATTCTCTTCTTGGAATGAAACAAATATGAAACCTCATCTGGATTGTGTAGAAGAACCAAGGATCCTGGCTCCACCTGCCCCTGCCACTTGGCTCATGTGGCCTCTGGAGGTGACTTCCCCAGGACCCTAACCAACAAAGACCAGGATGGGCTAAAATGGGTGTTGAGTGTTTCCCAGGCTCTGGCTGGATAGCTGTGCAGATGCAAGTTCGGCTGTAGTGCAGTGTCCTGGCAACTCCCTCCTCTGCTGGCCCTGTCATTGCCTAGGTGGCCTTCCAGCAGCTGAAAAGTCCCATTCCTCATCAGACTAGTGGTCTGTAGTAGCTCCCACTGCCCTCCAGCAGGATGAGGTCCAAGCTTACAGCCCCTTGGTGACCTTCCCTGAGGTCCTGCTGACCTTTTAGCCCCCTGTCTGGCCACCCCATCCTAGACATGGCTGAGCCTGAGCTTGTGGTTGGCCTGTGCAATCCACTCCTTTCCTCCCTGCTTGGCTCCATCAGGGAGGCACCACATACCTGTGGTGTGAGGCAGGCCCCGTGGGGAGCTTTGACCCCCACCTGTTTCTTGACCCTATGTTCAGTACATCACCAAGTCCTCCCAGGTGTCCCAGCAACAACACTTTCCAACATGACTTGTTCTTCATCACCTCTGCACCATGAGCGCAGCCCAATCTTGCACCATTTATCTCTGGGACATGGTGACAACCTCTTGGGTTCTACCTCATCTAATCCAGCCCTCCAGTTCCTCCTCCACATGGCATCCAGCATCGAGAGTGGACCTTTTCAAACCCCAGGACTGATGAGGCCACAGTCCTGCTCAGAGCACCCGGTGGCTCTGGTCACCTCGGACAACAAGGTGGACTTCTTGAGTCCAAGGCCCTAAAACCCAGGCCCTCCGTGGATTTCTTGCCTTTCCTCTCTTGCTTGTACACCAGCTCTCTCCATCAGGAATGTTCTTTTTTTTTTTAACCACCAGGTTGACCTTTCTTCTTCGGAGCTCAGCTCAGCATGACTTCTTGGTCAGAGTCTTTGGGGACCTCCCTGTCCAGGTGGTTGTGGCTCTCCTACCTTCCCGTTGGGCCAGGCCCCTTTCCTTCAGCACATCTGCCAGCTCTGCCAAAGCCCACGGGGCAGCCAGATAGGTCAGACCACAAAACATGGGCTCAATCGTGCAATGCAGAGGCTAGGGGAGGTGAGTGGAAGCCATAGAAGTCAGCTAAGGTGACTTCACTCAGGGGAGATGAGTGCAGGTCAGTAGAGGTCAGAGAGGTGAGTGGAGTTCAGGGAGATGAGTGGAGTTAAGGGAGGTGAGTGGAGGTCAGGGGAGGTGAGTGGAGGTCATGGAGGTGAGTGGAGGTCATGGAGGTGAGTGGAGGTCGGGTGGAGCTCATGGAGGTAAGTGGAGTTAAGGGAGGTGAGTGGAGGTCAGGGTGATGAGTGGAGGTCAGGAGAGGTGAGTGGAGGTCGGGGAAGTGAGTGGAGGTCATGGAGTTGAGTGGAGTTCAGGGAGGTAAGTGGAGTTAAGGGAGGTGAGTGGAGGTCAGG